>NC_066585.1:429707427-430012109 GCF_024323335.1 Lathyrus oleraceus | reverse complement strand
AAATCAACCTTGACCAAGACCCAAACAAATAGTCAAACATCACAAGACCATAAAAATGGCTCAGCACAACTTTTACACAATTAATCAATTAAAAATCAATTTAAAAATGCATTAAAATTTAATTTAATTTGGTCAAGAGATTTATCCTAGGTTAAACAAGGTCAAAGGACCTTAGACAAAACATTTCATGATTTTTGAAAACTCATAAGTATTTTTAAACAATTAAAAATATATACAAAAACATTTAACTCATGAAAAATATCAAAATTAATCCAAAAAATCATTTTAGTTCAGAAAATGAAAGAGAAAAATATTTAAAGATTTTTGGTGAAAGTCCCATATTTTTTGAAATAAAAATGAAATTATTATGAATTAAACAAAATAAAATAATTAAACTAAAATTCAAAAAATAAAAGGATATTGGAAAAAACGAGGGCCATCAGATCTCCCTCATTAATTGAGGTGGCATATCTGATGGCCAAGCGTGTATCATCCATCATAGTCCATAGTCAACGCGCATGTACAAGCGGAAATTCAAACCAAAGGCTGAGACTAGATCCTTGGACCAAGATCGGATGGATGAGATGAAGCCAACTCACAACTGGAGCCCTAGCCCCGATCATCTTCTCCGGTGATGACCACCTGACTGGTCTAACCTCAACATCAGGAAAAATGAAAAACAAGGACACTATTTTGTAGAGAAAATGCTCAGGAGCTCGAATCTGGCCTCAATTTTCTCCAATTCCAAATATATAAAAAGATACAGAGATTTGAATTTTGAGGATCATGAACTAAGTTGCTTCGATTTGACCTCAAAGCAACTCAATCTTCTTGCCTACATTGGTAGGACTTCAGCCAACCAAAAATCACAAAGAATAATGAAGAATCGAGGGAGAATCGAAGAGATGAAAATAATGAAAAATTACCTTTGAGGGAGCTTCAACCTTGCTTGATTTGGATCCCAATTGTGTTTGGCTTGGTTTCAGAAGCTTGTAGGAAGTGATTAATATTTGAAAATGGCTTGGACTCTTGGAGTTTCAATCTCAAAACAGAATGAGATTTGAAGCTCGATTTTCAAATGAAAACCTTTAAGATTTTCCTTTAATGGAGAGGGTTTGGATTGCAGGTTCAAAGCTTGTGCATCAGGTCCTCAATTATGAGCATGAAGGGTTGTATTTATAGGCATTCCAATTCATTTCCACACACTTCCATATTTTGCCAAATTCAGCAATTCTCATTGCATGCTTGCATGGGCGTGTGATAGGCCCATCAAGTGATGTATTCAGGTCCAAAATTTCTCGAGAATCATGTTGAAATCATGCCATGTGGCCATGCATTTGAATATGAAATGTGAAGGTGAAATTCATCCAAATGGTCCCTTGAAAAGAATCCACATGCAAGTATTTCATTATTTGGAAAAATGAGCTGATATTTGACTTTTTGGAAAGGTGATATCAAGGGAAACAACTTTCATGTTGAACACTATTCCATTTGAAGCTTGTATCATGACGAAATTTGAGGTGAAAGTTTGGAAAATCAAACGTGTTTGAAAATTTTCTAAGTACCAAGTCAAATGTTCACTTCTTCCACCTTGAATACCTTTTTCTATGGGCTTCAAATAGAAAAATTTCCTTCATAAAAGTTGTATCTCTTTCAAACCTCTTCAATTTGGTCATAAATACGACCTCATTTGTATTTGGCATGAAGGAGTTATGCATTTTAGAAGTTGAGGAAAATCACTTGTTCAATGGTAATGGCCCAAAATGACCTATAATCTTTCCTCTTGAAACATGAATTTTCAAGTTGAATTTGAACTTATTCCAAACATAAATGTTAAAAAGGACATCTTGAATTTGATCATGGAACTTGAATGGCTTTAATATCATAAAAATTGAGCAAGTTATGGTCTTTGGAAGTTGACCTCCTAACTAGGGTTTAGACAAAATGATCTATAATCTTTCACAATAAAAAATGACTTTCCAAGAACAAATAGCTCTTTAATTAAACATGAAAGTTGTTTGGAATGTCATGAGGAGTAACGTTTCTATTGGAATCATTTTCATATGACAAAAATTGCAGGAGATAGGGTCTAGGGAACCACAGTTTTGACTAGTCGATTTACTCTGGCCAACCACAATGAACCATCTTGAAAACTTGACATTCTCTTGATTTTTGGGACTTATGGAGGATCATATATGTGTAGGATAATGTAATATTAAGTATCCCTTGACATATTTGATCAAATATTTGAAGAAACTTGTTGAGGAAGTCACACAAGATACCCAGATGAATTAGGATTTCCGAAGCAACCAAGCTTCAAACTCTTGATGAATTCTTGATCAAAATAATATGTGAAGACCATGGGGGATCGACACATGATGTCTAGAGTCAATGTGATCCATATATTGATTGCTCTCCTTGCATTGAGGGTCCCAAACCCCATATGTGAGCTTGATGGGGCATTGGTGGATATGCACACTATCTACAAAAGCAACAAAGTATACATTGACATATTTTTGGCATTTTGGTTAGCAAATAATGAAAAAGAAAGTATAATACAATCAAATATGCTTGGTGATATCTCCCCATGCAAACCCGATGAATGAGGGGTAAAAAGGATGTTAAGTTATGATCCCAAAGCTAATGCATATCATGAGATAGCATGAGGTATCTTAGGGTCAAAATTGGGGTCTTACAACTGCCCCTATTTAAGGACATTCTAATTGAGGATGTGAAGGTTAAAATGTTCATATCAACTTAGCATAATGGACTTAAATAACAACATATAGAAACAAATTTTGGTCTCTAAGAGACCTTATGATGCATCTGATATGAATGTTAAAATAATATCTGTGGGGGAAATATTGCCACAAAGGAAAAGAATTCGGAGAGACTGAAAGTCCACAGGAGTATAATGCATTCCATAAGGAAAACTCACTAGCAAGACAGAGACTTCAAGGATAAACAGTTGTGTGTAGGCCAGGCTACGACTTGAGAACTGCTGGAGACACGAGAAGAATTCCATGGAAATAAATCAATGCAATTCAGTTGGGGATAAAGGGAAAATATGTAGGGAAAATGGGTAAATCAGAACAAAACTGAGATACTCGTACCAAGCAGGGGAATGGAGATTTCACTGAGGAAATACACACTCAAAATCAACTGGGGGAAGAATAAAATTCAACACGAGATTATCAAAAGTATATTATCTAGTATCGGTTAATGGGTACGAAGATAATGTACTCTGATAGAGGGACATACGTTACCGATTAGGGTAAACATATTAAGGGTGACTCGCTGAGAAACAGGAGGTGCATTCATTACCGGTTACTAGGTAAGAACAACCTACTAGTGAAAAATAGGATTTACAACTATCGGTTACTGGGAAGAAGACCAGAGAGATAATATCCGTCACCGGTTAAAATGAACATATTGAGGATAAACTCAAAGGAAGAATATTCGTCATCGGTTAGGATGAGCATATCAAAGATAGACTGCTGGGGAAAGTAGGAATTATATCTATCAGTTACTGGATATAATACCAAAGAAAGAATATCCCTCACCAATTAGGATGAACATATGAAGGATAGACTCAGCAGGGAAAAGTAGGATTTACAACTACCGGTTACTGGGAAGAAGACTACAAAGAGGAGGAAATCCGTCATTGGTTAAGATGAACATATCAAGGATTAACTCTCTGGGGAATGAAATAGGGATTACAACTACCTTTTTACTGGGTAGAAAATCATAAAGAGGAGAATATCCGCCATCGGTTAGGATGAACATATCAAGGATATACTTCTTGGGATAACGTGAAAATGAATCCGTTGGGGAAAGCAAAGGAAGTAAATTACTTTTATCAGGTATTAGGCAAAAGTAAAATACTCAAAAATTGAGAAGAAAAATTACCAGTTACTGGGTAATAGACTCTCAAGGGACCAAAAATATCTATCTAGGGAAGAGCTAGAAAAAAACGGTCAAACAAAGACTCAACCCTAATGAGGATATAACTCAAGGGGAGTGGTTACATCCAGATAATTAACTGGGGAGGAAACTGAAATAATGATCATCCACGAGGAAATAACTCAGTGGGGAAATGAGAAAGATTAAATTCTTTCTGCTTAAGGGGATGACCCTCTACAATTAAAGGAGGACAGACGCACCAAACCTGTATGGGGAAATAATATCACAAAAATAGAGGATCAGAAATAGGGAATCGAATGCCATAAAATGCGTAATGAAATATCTGATGTATGACTATGTATGTATATGATTGATGATTATGCTGACAAAACCATCATAAAGGATACAAATATCATAGATTTGAAGCACTACTGCAACACTCGGCTAATCTCAACAAGATGGAAACACCAACTGGAGATAAATGTTAGGGATGAACACAAATTACCTGGCTCTGAATAATTCAAACCTTGGCTAGGGAGAGGGAAAATATCTACTAAAGATCTAAACGGTCAACTCTGTGGGGAATTTTAGGTCAACACCATATCAAATAGGAGACAACCTTGCAGGGGACCAAATTAAACATTGCTCAGGACCAAACACTGTCGGGAACTGGAGATCTTCGATATCTAGAGACGGACTCCACCGGGGAGTAGAAGAGATAAAACTTTACCCATAGGATCTAGGCAAATTATCGAGGATGTGAGCATACAATTCAGCTGGAGAATGAGTTTGCAACAAGGATTGATCACCAACTCAACTCTACTGGGGATAAATGATGAATTGTTCGGAATTACTACCAAACCAACTGCTTGGGGAAGACCAACGAGGCTTTGCACGTCAAGACTTGTTCTCGGATTGCCGTTGATATTCTTTACTGAAATCAATTGCTTTTAAAGTGATTGCTTTCATATTCTTAAGAAAAATGCTTTTGATTTATTAATTCTTTTCAAAATTATCATCATAAAAATTGAATTTTATTTAGCTGAAATAAATAAGCATAGAAACAATTGGATAAAAAGCTCAACTTTATTTAATAGAATGGTAGTCTGTAAATAACAAGAATCCATAGATCTTTAGAAAGATGAAAAATGGTAATTTACATAAAAAGGGCTACATTGAATACAATGACCACTACTCTTCCTACCAATTCAATATCCGCTGTGCTCTTGGCTTTGGTTGAGAATGACGAATCGGAACCAAGCAACTTGCTCAAAACTGCATCAATGATCAGGACCAACCAAATGCGGTTACTTGCCAAAATCCCTAATTTTTTCCTACCGGGATAAATTTTCTGTTTTATGTCTCTAACTTTTTCTTGGATCGCCCTTTCGGGTTTTCAATCCACCGAGACACTCATTTTTTCCTAAGCCGCCCTTTCGGGTTTTCAACTTAGCGAGTTGTTCTTTTCTTTTTAGGCGCTGTATTTCTTGACTGCATCAGCATTCACAGGACGAGTGAACTCTTCACCATCCATAGTTGTAAGAATCAAAGCACCGCCTGAAAAGGCTCTCTTAATAACATACGGGACTTCATAATTAGGAGTCTATTTTCCCCTAGCATCAGGTTTGAAAGATAAAATCTTCTTGAGCATAAGGTCACCTTTCCGAAACACACGAGGTTTGACCTTCTTATCAAATGCCTTCTTCATTCTCTGCTGATACAACTGACCATGATACATGGAAGTTAATCTTTTCTCTTCAATCAAATTCAACTGATCATATTTGGTTTGGCACCATTCAACTTTTGTCAACTTGACTTCCATCAAGACACACAATGATAGGATCTCAACCTCTACTGGGAGCACAACTTCTATGCCATAAACAAGAGAGGAAGGGGTTGCCCTTGTTGAAGTGCAGACAGATGTACAGTACCCATGCAAAGAAAATCAGAGCATCCTGTAGCGGGGTATTCGTTACCATTAGAGACATTGACTAAATCCAAGGTAAATCATACAAGTCGAGTCGCCACCGCACTTCTATTTATCCAAAGGAATGGTTAGAAAGCGAACAAAAACCTAATAGTTTTAACAAAAACTAGTAAAAGAAACAGAGATCTGGGTAAGGGGGTTGGTTATGTAATGGGAAGGTGTTAGGCACCCAAAACATCCTAGGTACTCCTAGGGAACCCTTTTCATACTTGTTGTGAAGGTTGTTGTCTTTGTAAAAATTTGTTTATGCAAACGTGATTGAAGAGATGAGAAGAGAATGTACAAGTTATTTACATTTTTTGTGTTTGGATGGATAAACCCATTGCCTACGTACCATCTTATAAAAAGATTAGGATCAAAACCTCGTAGTTCGGGGTAAAAATCTTAAAATGAGTCGGTGAATTGATTGGTCCAAAAGCCTTAAGGTCCTTTGTTATCAAAGGGAGAAAACTCAACCAAACCACAAATCCACCATGTGAGGATAGCTTCAACATGCTAGTGAGGGGTTAACCCTATAATAAGCATGGAAGGCTCATTGTCCATCACTAAGGATGTAGGTGAGTATTACATCTACCACAAGGATAACTCAAACCTAATAGCTAGAAGTTATGAAAGATTTTGATTAAGGAAGTGGCCATTGGAACCACAAAAAAGAAATTTGAATGGGCTATATTGACCAATTGAAAGTATATACAAAAGTGGTCAAAGTTGACTTAAAGATTCAATTCAAAATAAGTGTTATGAAAAGAAAGTTTAAAAATCAAAAGCATAAGGCTTAGGTTTCTAATGTTTGAAAACAATAGTTAAATGTTTGCACAAAAGGTTTTGGCTTGGGTTAGAATGGAGAGAAGAAGAAGAAGGTCTAAGTCCTAAGGAAAGCAAAAGATGAGGGATAAAGATATAAAACCATAATGGAGTTCCTCTCTTGAGATCATATTGATGATCCAAGTAGCTCCCATCCTTTGGAATAAGCAACCACAAAGTATAAGCAATCAAACAAGTCTCACAAGAGATCCTCAATGTATCTTGTATCTTCCACTTAGATGAACATGGCAATGGTCCTCCAATTAAGCTCAAATGGAAACTCCTAGCACAAAAGCACACACATCAAAAGTTCCATGAAGTAAAACAAGAATGGACAAGAGTGAGTTTAGAGATTTGGTCCTCCTAATCCATCTTCACCATTAAGATCCTTTTACTCCAATTTTGCATAAGGAAGGTCCTAGAAACTAAGTCCAATTCTCCATTTCTTTGCATAGGGAAAGTCCTAGAAACTAAGTCCATTTCTTTGCATTTGGTTCACCACAATCAAAGTAAAACACAAGCAAAATAATATATACACAATTATGTGCTCAAGTGAGCAAAAGGCAAATGGCATTAACATAAACACGTGCTCAAGTGAGCAAAGAGAAAAGCAAATGAATAATATATGCAAGAATAGTAAATTGCATTAAAATAAATTGCATAAAGTAAATGTTAATTGTCAATGGTTAGTGTTAGAAGTTAGTGTGCCATAAGGCAAATTTAGCGCTATGTTAAGCAATCGTAATTGGACTTATGTAGAAGTCACAACTATCTGAGGCCGGTCAATCATAATGTAGGCAACAAACACAAGTTAGGAGTCTTGATTAGTGAACCAAGTCCCAACAACTTGCCATGCCAAAAATGAGAAGAAAATTGATCTTGTATTGGTATAAGCCTTTTGCATGATTTAAAAGACAACCTATCCTTAATGCAAAGCCATTCACTTGATCAATTGATCAAGATGAATTAGATTTGAATCAAGGAAGGTCAAATCTCCCTAATTAATGCTAACTTATCAACCTTCAACTAACTGATCAAAAAGAAAGAAGAAGAAGAAGAAGGAGATGAATAAGAGAAATGGAAATGACAAAATTAAAGTGCATTAAATGAAACATCATGTACCAATCCTCATATGTTGACCAATAACATTGAAGGTCAAGGTCAAACAATCAAAAACAGAAGTGAGATGAAGATTGGAAGTCAAGAAAAGAATAAAATATTTTTTGCATTTTTTTAATATTAAAATAAACTTGAATTAAAATATTAAAGAAATGTCAAACTTCAAAATCACTTTAAATCAACCTTGAAAGGTCCAAGTGATTTATCCTAAGTTCAACAAGGTTAAACAAAGTTTGACAAAAAATTTCAGCATTTTTAAAAGTCAGAAACTATTTTTAATCAATTACAAATGGATAAAAATAACCTAATTGAACTAAAATCTCAAATAAATCTCAAATCAATTCAAAAATTGATGAGAATATTTTTCATAGATCCATCATCATTCAAATAGGTTAGGAAAATATTTTTGCGTTTTTTGAATATCAAAAACTATTTAAGATGAATTAAAAATATCCAGAAAAGAGAAAATTCACAAAAAATATCAAGTGATGAAATAAAAAATATTAAAAATCAGAAATAGAAACTAGAAATTATTTGGGAAATAATGCAATTGGTCCCATAATTTTTGGATTAAAAGTGAGAGAGATATGATTTTTGGAAATAAAAGGAATTAAACAAAAATAAAAAGAAATTCAGAAAATGAGAAAAATCATGGCACGTTGGATCAACCTCATTAAATGAGGTGGCACATCCAAGGACTCTCAGCGCGCGCTTACCATGGATCCAAGTCAATACTGTCGCATCCGCGAAAAACAACCGGCGGGCTAAAACAAAATAACACAGAGCCGCCACCGTGCGTTATTTATCCCAAAAGAGGGAAAGGAAATGCTCGAAGTAAACCTGGAAAAAGCATGGTCTCGCGACCAAAGAGAATGGGATCGGGAGTCGGTTACGCAAGGGGAAGGTATTAGCACCCCTCACGTCCGTCGTACTCGACGGGATCCACGCTGAAAAGATAGAAAAAGGTTGCTAAAACAAACATCACATACACAAGAAACACAGGTGGAGAAAGAAGGAAGACGGCTCGCTAGGACATCGCGTCCTATGCCTACGTATCTCGTCTGGAACGAGAATCAGAGCTACCGTAGTTCGGCTCACGCACACCGAAACAAACACACGCACAAAAAGGCAAACATGGAACCCGAACGCCAATAGCTGGACTTACATCAGCTTCCGAACCAAACAAACCCACACTGGAAACCAGATGCCACTTGATGGACTTATACCGGACTCCAAGCACACAACAAGAGGATACGGAATGCCAATCGCTGGGCTTACATCCATCTCCTAACACACACAAGAAGAAACAAGCAACAAGTTACTAAGGAATCGGGAACTTGAGCCTAGCAACTGTCAAGCAAACACACACAAAAAAGAAAAAGGGTTTGCCCGGAGAGATCTCGTGCGACCTCCTGCCTACGTACCTCATCTGGTATGAGGATCAGGGCAACGTAGTTCCCCTTAACAGGGGAGAAACTATCTCCTAATCAGAGACTGGGAAATGACCAACTAAAAGGGAGACTGACTCGAGCCTAATAGTTATCATGTATTCCACAATTGGTCCTAGGTTGAGTTCTCTATCTACTTGCACAAGCAACAAGCTAATCCTAACCAGGCAAAGCAAAGCATGCAAGCACAATCAAAACAAATCAAACATTCACAGTTAGCACACACTATATACAGACAAATGTGGCTCAATCAAGGGTTAGACTGCCAAAGCAAGTCGACTGTATCAGGGTGGTGTTAGCTCTTAACCCTGACATTGAGAGTCAGGGTGAAGCTGATGAAAGGTGAGTGAAGATTAGACTTCACAGCTCTTATCCCTGGCCAGGGAGAGCTTCAGACAAAGAAGTGTGGGTTCAGAAAGTGGGAACCCTTCTACACTTATGACACTGACTCAACTGTACAACTGTACAAGGATCTTGGGTTTCTATCCTCAAGGCTTCAACATGTAATGTGAGCCAAGGGATGACTCAACAGAAGAGCAGGAGATGGATTGCACATCTCTTGTGTCTGCCAATTGCCTTTTTCAAGGTCTTTTCCTGCTTGTGGACAAAGATAAACAAGCACAAACATTGCCTCTTAAGGAGGACTTCAGACAGGTGGCTGGCCAAGTAACAGGCCAGGTCTTCCAGACTACATGGAGTTAGTGATGCTATACCTCAATTGGTTTCTACAACCAAGCAACAACACAAGCAAGTTCACAAGGAACTATTGCAACTAAGGTACCTGAAATTAATCTAATATGATCAGTACTCAGCTCAAACAGTTAAACAGACAAGTTAAAAGTCACACAGTTAACTGTACACAAGCAATGCATCAAGCAAAGCATAAGCCAATGCTCAACACAAATGAATTATAAACCACCTACAAAACAAAATTAATGTTAATCAACAACATTCACATGAGCAACCCAAACCAAGTGCATTACTTCCTCCATTCCATTTGCCTTTTGTCCTGAAACACAACTCAATCATGAGAAGCAAAACCCCTAGGACAAAGCCTAGGGTCAAAATGGGATCAAAAATTCAAAACAGAACATGAAAATTATCAAAAATCAATTTAAATCAATTTAGAAACAAGTCCAATTGGTCTCATGCTCATATCATTCACCAAGATCATTTCATGAAAGAAATAGTGCAAAACATGCAATCTAGAAGCTCATTGGACCAAACAGAATGCATCAATCCAAACTCAATCCAAAACAATTCAATAAATCTCCAAATAATTCACAGCTAAACAGCATTCATTACATGTCAATCACACCAAATTTCAGGTCAATTGGACAATTGGAAGAAAGTCAATTAAATTCATCAAGTCAAGTCATGCTTATATAAGTCCAAACAAGGCACAATTTCATGTATCAACTTCAATCAAGCATAAAACAGTGTAGAAACATGATAAATGCACCAAACCAAAACCATGACATACTTTAATGTGTCTATAATCACTCCACAAAATTTCAAGTCCATCCAATACATATCCAGAATTTCACAAATCAATTAAAATCATGACTCACAAAAGGTCCACATTTGGTCAAACAGAAAGGAAATTCTCAATCAAATTGGAAACACATCCAAAAATTCCAGAAAAATTCACATGTGAACCTAACAACCCTAAGCATAATCATGAAAAAATTCAGCTCAATCCAAGTTCATATGGCATGGTAACAAAATTCATGAAGTTAGGCAAGAAATGGTGTCGCACAAATTGTCACACCTCTAATGATCATGTCATATCTCTCAATCCAGGAACTCAAAAATCACAAACCAAATACCAAAATGTCCATTAAGGTCTCTAGAATAAGCATGCAAAATTTCAAGAATTTCCAATTAAGCATCATCATTTTATGATCAATATAGTAAGCATGGTGCAAGAAACCACATGTTCATACAAACCCTAGGCCATTCCAAATATTACACGTGCACAATTTTATTAAAAATAACCAAAAAATAGTAGAGACTACAAGGATCATTCCACAAAAAATCTCACATTATTTGGACAAAAATTGGATGAGATATGGATTTTCTAATGTTGAGAAAAAATTAAAAAATGATGAACAAGCATGTGAAGTATGAATAATGGATGAAATAAATGGAAAAGGCACAAGGTGGAATATGCTGTACAGCGGGATCGAACGGTGGTCCCCATTCAAAAGCTGACGCGCGTGCTACTGTTCACAAACACTAACAGCATGGCCAAACACGAATTTGAAGATCAAACAACACTTTTTGGAAAAATTTTGAACATTCATCATGTGTTCTTCATGTTCATCACTCAAGAACTTTTTGTCACCAAATCAAACAAACCTTATATCAATGGAAAGCTCTTCTAATGTACATTCACAATCTCAAATTAATTTTTCCTAATTCTTCCTAAATTAAGAGAATCGAAGCCAAACATAATCATGCATGAAACTTCAAATCAACATAACTCTCTCATTTCTCAACCAAATTTAGTGAAACGAATTGCAGAATTTTCTACTAAGAAAGATCTATCCAAATCATCAATCAATTTCAAGAATTATTGAATTCGAAAAATCACCTTAATTTGAAGACAGTTGCGAATTTGCGTGTTTTTGGCCTTGAAATTGCAAAACAGATGCGCTATGACTCTTGTATAGGTGAATGGAACAAGTCTTGTTGCTCAATTACGCACTATCTTGATGAAATCTTGAATTGCCATTATTGCACCTCACTTTAACAGTCCAAAATTTGGCTTGGAAATGAAGAAATCTTGCTTCAATTAGCTTCAATAATGCATGTAAATGATGAATTGATGAAGAACAATGCAATGTTTATGCAAATTTTTGGAAAAAAAGTGAGAGAGAAAGTGAAGAGGTTTTGGAGATCTAGATCTAGAATGTTGAATTCTGTTATGGTTAATAAAAAAACAGTTAGGATTATGTTTTTATATGTTATGTTAATGATGATTCTAATCCTAATTAGTGCTAATGAAATGGATTAGTGAAAATGCACTTTTATGCTAAATGGACAATTGGTAATTTCACCTCACTTATGCCAAACCAATGTAACAGTGAAAATTCTTTGTTGCAGCAAGTTACAAATGGTGTATGTGAGTTAGTGCAAAAGGAATCATGTGAAAACAATGAATATTTTGCAAAATCACTTTTTCCCTCCACTTTTTAAAATTAAGTCCACTTGAAAAATGGCCTTTTTATGTGATGAGTTTTGATGAAATGTAATGATGGATCATGATAGTACATGTCAAATGGAGTTTGCTCAAAGAAACCTCATTCAATTTGGCCTTGTGAATCAAAAGTTATGACACTTTCAAAATCAACTTTTTTGGACAATGATCAGTCCATAACTTGCCAACCACAAATGAGAAATTCATGTTATTGGACTTTTTGGAAAGGTGAGAGCAAGATCTACAACTTTCATGTTGAACAAATTTTCATTTGAAGCATTTTTGGACATGTAATTTTGAGGAGAAAAACTTTCCATTTTTGGCAATTTTCAATTACAAGTCACTTTCTATTTTTGGAAAGTTTCCATCTGACTTTATTTTCTTCATTCTTGATGTTTGAAATGTCAAATGAAACTTGTTTAGACATGAATGAAGTGTCTCTAACTCTCTCCCACCTCCAAATCCATCATTTCAGGCACAGTTGACCACAATTGACTTTTCTGACTGATAGATGAATCTGGCTATGCACTGATGAACTTGAGCTTCAAACTCCTGATGAAATGGCTCAATGATGAAACCCTAGCTTCCATAAGCTCAATATAATCACATTATTATCCCCATATCCATTGAAAACCTCATCTCCTTGCCAAGCCCTGATTGGCCCAATACAACTGATTAGGGTTGACCAGAGGTCAAAACCCTAATCTCAAGGTATCTGATCAAGCTCAATGAATCTCTTGGTGATTACAAAACCATGAGGATGATGATGTACCATTTTAACCAATATCAAGCTCAACCTCCTTGAGGAATCATGAAACCCTAATTTGAATCACAAACCCTCAGATGGCTAATGATCCATTCAATGAAACCCTCAGGCTTGAATCTCAACCTCCTATCTTCTGACCAAGACTTAGGAGAATGACTTGCTCAATGTAGCCACATGATATGCAACATGCTAATGACTAATGACCTAAGAAATGCAATGCAATATGTTAAGCTAGTCCCAAGAGAGGAGGGCAAATTTTGAGGTGTTACAGCTGCCCCTATTCAATCCACTGTGAACCTGTCGATATGAATAGCCTCGACTTTCAGATGATCAGGATGAAGAGTGATTGAATACCAAGAACAGACGAACAATTTGCACTCTGATGGGAAAATAATTGACAATGCCTGTCAGAATCGGCAAAGAAACAACCTCGAAAAAAAAATCCGTCTGGTACGGAGAAAGTCGGCCTGATCACCGAAACAAAACGTCGACCTGTATACCAAAATAACGCAGGGATAGCCATGGCCTGAACACCACACCCGCTGGGGATTATTATCTCTCTTTTTAATGCTTTTCTTGAGCCCCGAAATTTCCTTCGCGCAAATGATCCCGGATCATTGCATTTGAACCCCGACATCTTGTTTGCCAAAATAATGAACCTCATTCTCCATTTGAACCCCAGTCGCCTGACGATAACTTGTGATCGCCATTGTGAACCCCATTCTCCAGAAAATGCCTCAACATCTCCCTTTCTCCATTTGGACCCCGTTCTCCAGAAAATGCCTCAACATTTCCCTTTCTCCGTTTGAACCCCGTTCTCCGCTTTCTTGTGATAATTCCGCTAGCAACGTCGGAAATAACACCAAACACCACTCTGAGGGCGACATATCAGAGGGTACACCTTCACGAAAGGAAGGTAACATGTGCATCTCTTCCTCAGAAGACACCCATAACGACCTCCATTGGCCTCAGCCGAAGTCTAAGGTGACACATGAACAGAAGATAATCCTGAGGACCTCATCCTGGACATAATCTTCAACTCCACTCTCTATTTGGACCCCACTCTCCAGAAAATGTCTCAACATTTCCCTTTCTCCATTTGAACCTTGATTGTCGCGCTGATCGCGTAACGTCCTTTGATTTCATTTCCCTCTCCGCCCGACGGAAAAATTTCCTCCAGTATCGCACTACTGGGGAACATTGCTGACCTGACATCATGACGCTAGACTCCTCAGAGTAACATATTCACCATCCGGTGAAACCAAATCTCAAGCGGTAACCACGGCTCGAATCGCGCTGATCGCGTCATGTTTCCATCTCTGCCCGACGGAAAGGTTTCCTCCAGTATCGCACTACTGGGGAACATTGGTTCTGACGTCATGATGTTAAACTCCTCAGAGTAACATCTTCCAACTTCTGTCTCGCACGACAGAAATCTCCTCCAGTATCGCACTACTGGGGAATATTGTTGATCCATCACCACGATGTTAAACTCCTCAGAGTAACATCTTCACCATCCGGCGAAACCAAAACCTCAAGCGGTAACCACGGCCTGAGCAACTGATACTTGCAATGCTGATGATTTTCCAACTAGCGAAACCACTCCTCAAACGGTAACCACGGCTTGAGTAGCATCTTCATCCACTGGCAAAACCAAATCTCAAATGGTAACCTCGGCTCGAGACTAGCCTATGCTTGCAATATGATGCATGATTTGATTTTTTTGCGTAATGCTCCATAATTATGGAAATGCTACGCGATTTACTTCTTTTTTTTGTTATGCAATATGCTATGCTTATTCTACATGATGAATGTATGAAAGGTATCCCCCTCAAGGGACTCTTCTGGGGAGCTCGAGACACTCTGCTGAGGAACTCGCCAACACTCCAATTTCCACCCTGATGGGGAATAGCGCTGCTGCTAGGAAAAGGCAACCCTTGCTGGGGAAAACATCCTTTGCACCCGATCCGCTTGGGGAATTGCTGGGGAAAGAACCACCAATGCACTCTGTGGGGAAACACCAGTCTTAGACTTGCTGGGGATGCAACACTCCAGACTCTATTTGGGGAACCACCACTCACAGATA
This sequence comes from Lathyrus oleraceus, assembly GCF_024323335.1. Taxonomy (NCBI): domain Eukaryota; kingdom Viridiplantae; phylum Streptophyta; class Magnoliopsida; order Fabales; family Fabaceae; genus Lathyrus; species Lathyrus oleraceus. The sequence continues at coordinate 429,996,794 of NC_066585.1, read as the reverse complement.
CCTCCGCTGGGAAATAGCAACCTTCAGACCTGGCGACTGGGGAAGCATCGATCTGAAATCGGCTGGGGATAACCATCCTGACCCTGCTAGGGAATCCACAGACCTTGACTCTGCTGGGGAATTAGTCGTTCTGACTCTGCTTGGGGAGGAGGACAGTCTGGTATTGAACACCCGTCGACTCGTCGAATCACGACATTCATATCCAACTCCCATGTCATCTTTCCAATTTTGAAAACTCCCAGACCCGTCTGGACCTTTTCTGCTCCATCATCTTGTATTCCCAACCGCTCCGAGCTCGACGGAGAGCGAACTACTGGGATTTATACAAACTTTTCAATCTTCCGACTTTGAAGAGTCTTCTTGATTAATTTCAAGGATCGTCGTACGCCTCATCGTCTTTTCCACTGTTCTTCCATTCATTTGTCCGTCCCTGATCGGACTCCATGGGGATTTGTTTTGTCAAAAGCTTCCGTATCACAACCTGCAAGTGAGTGAAAATATCTAACAGCACCTGCAAAAGAGATCGTTAGATAAAACCGTGCCCCAGGCGTGTCAAGATTTCAACACATGGGTCACTCAACCTTCCGAATAAGATTTCAAGCTTCAATCTTATAAGCATGCATTGGAAGGGACCTGTATGTCTTAAAATGCAAGATTCTTTATCAAAAATAATCAGATGTTTTTGCAATCAAAGCGGTAATGAAAAACAAAAACAAAATTATTTGACTGAATATGCATTTTATTGATCGAAAAAGTGTGGCTCACGTTGAGCAATACAAAGGAAGCAATTCCTGAAAAGAGGCAATTGCGCACAAAAGGAAAAATCTATCCTAACGGCAATGTGAAACCCGTGATCTCATCGAGTTCCAACTCGGTTACACCCCATATGTCCTCAGACTCTCCGTGCTTTCTGCCTTCTGAACAAGACGATTCCGACTGACCCCTACCGGGTATTATCTATGATGCCTTAATTAAAGCGCAAACGATCATGCCAGACGCAGTTGTTCGTTTCAATCCCTCTTTTGCCTGGACCGCCCTTTCAGGTTTTCAGTCCACCGGGATACCCTTTTTTGCCCAAGTCGCCTTTTCAGGTCTTTGACTTGCCGGGTGTACATTTTTCTTTCTTATCCCTAATTTTTGCCCGAACCTTTTTCTTTCTGTTTTTTGGTTCGCCGGGATGCCCATTTTTGCCTGGACTATTTTATTCTTTTCGTCCAGCGGGTCTCTTTGTACGAAGTATTTTTTAACTGCGTCTGCATTCACAGGGGATGGATAATCTTCGCCATCCATGGTCGTTAGCAACAAGGCTCCACCAGAGAAGACCTTCTTGACCACGAATGGACCTTCATAATTAGGTGTCCATTTGCCCCTTCGATCGTTTTGAGGAGGAAGGATCCTTTTCAGCACCATATCACCTACGTGATATACCCGAGGTCGTACCTTTCTGTCAAAAGCACGCTTTATCCTCTGCTGGTATAACTGCCCATGACAAATGGCCGCCAGCCTTTTTTCCTCAATCAGGCTCAACTCTTCGTACCGGGTCCTTACCCATTCTGCCTCTTGCAATCTCATGTCCATCAGGACTCTCAAAGAGGAAATTTGAACCTCAACCGGTAGCACGACTTCCATCCCATACACCAGTGAGAAAGGCGTTGCCCCAGTAGATGTGCGCATCGGAGTTCAATACCCAGGATACAAGCTTCATACTCAATCACACCGTCGGTGCATTCAAATGTTATCCGGGCAACAAAAGGAATATGGGACCTTTTTGGCGTGACCAAAACAACACCAACTCCCACCATTAACCCCATCAGACATCAGAACCCGTTCGGATTCGGGGTCAGGCCCCTCCTCCGGGATCGGTTACTCTCAATCTTTCGATTGGAGCACCCCGAGATGTCCTCATCGGGGAACTCAAACCTCATCGGTTGACAATTCTTCACGGGTTGTCGGGCGAGGTAATCAGACAATACACTCCCCTAGATTGTTTTCTGAGCGGTGTACTGAATATCGCATTCAATCAAAATCATTTTCCCTCTTGCAACCCGTCTGGTCATTCCTGGCTCTTTCAGAAATCTACCTGATCAGATCCATCTCGAAATCCACAAAGTGGTATGAACCAGCATATACTGTCTCAATCGGCGAGCAGCCTATGCCAAAGTACATCAAGTTTTCTCGAACAGTGAATGTATTGTTTCACAGTCGGTAAACTTTTTGCTAAGGTAAATTGCATGCTCTTTTCGACCAGACTCGTCATGCTGCCCCAGTACACACCTCACAGACCCCTCGAGGGCCGTCAAGTACAGATTAACAGTCTCTCTCCATAGGGAGGCAACAGAATCGGAGGCTCCTGCAACTTATTCTTTTATTTCTCAATGCCCCTTGGCAATCATTATTTCACCTGACCGTTTGATCTTTTTTTTTTCAACAGCTAGAGTATAAGTTCATACGTGACTGTTAGATGAGATGTGAACCATGACATGTAGTTTAATCTACCTAATAGACCACGAACCTCTTTTTCTGTTTTCGGTCCAGGCACTTCTTGTTTTTCTTTTTTTTTTTTTTTTTTTAGCAGGATCACCCTCGATTCCCCTCTTACAACGAACCCCAACAGCTTACCGGCCCGCACCCTGAAAGTGCACTTATTCTGGTTCAACCTCAGTTTGAACTGTCTCAACCGGTCCACTCAGCTTGGCCAGGTCCACCAGATGCCCCTCTTCTGTTTGGGACTTTGCTATCATGTCATCAACATAGCATTCAATTTCATGATGAATCATATCATGAAACAAAGTCACCAGGACTCTCTGATAAGTAGCACCGATGTTCTGCTTCTCTAGAGGACAGTTTTCTCTCCATGGTAGCTTGTGCACAACGACATCGGTATCCGACCCTGGCATATCCTGACACGACCAGGTGAAGATGTCGACATGCTCTTTCCGCAGGGCTACCATTCTGCTCTCGACTCGCCTCTGAAATGGCCCCAATTTCACTTCCCTTCTGACCTCGGCGGTGCTTGGAATAACAATCTTAATCCGCTCCTCATGCGGCTGAATCACCTTCTCCTCTTGTTTTAACAACCTGGCTAATTCCAGCAGATCACAATCTTCTTCGCCTTCTCCTTCGGCATGATAGATCGGATTGTCGAAGTCATACAGAGGTGTAACCAAATTGTTATCAATGAGATCCGGAGAATTACTTTCCGAAGTCGGAACGAGACAAAACAAAAAAGGGAAAAAATGAAAACAAACATTGCCATTTTTATTTGTTTTTAAACTGCAAAAATAAATGAAAAACAGGGAACACCGCTTTTAACTGAAAAACATCCATTTATTAATGATGCAAAATGTTGCAAAATGAAACATATGAGGTGGCCCTTACAATGAACCATTACGTGTCGGGCAACACGTATGGCTTTCATGCAAATAAAGACTAAAAACAAGAAATATTACTCTTCCAGTAGAATGACGGTGATGATCTGTTAAGCCTTCCAGCTTCCTGGTGTCGCATCACGCGAAAAACCGGCGGGAAAAGAAGAACAACAGAGCCGCCACCGTGCGTTATTTATCCCAAAAGAGGGAAAGGAAACGCTCAGAGTAAACCTGGAAAAGACATGGTCTCGCGACCAAAGAGGATGGGTTCGGGAGTCGGTTATGCGAAGGGAAGGTATTAGCACCCCTACGCATCCGTCGTACTCGACGGGATCCACGCACAATAGGTAGGAAAAATGGTTGCTAAAACACTGCTCAAACTCACACACACTGGCTGAAGGAGACAAAAGAAACTGACTGAAACTGACTCGGCAGAATATCGCATCCTGGGCCTACTTAGTCTATCAGGCATAGACATCAGAGTCGAAGTAGTTCGGACTGGGGAAACGACACATGCTCGCTAGGATACCGCATCCTATGCATACGTGTCTTCTCGGACGAGAGAAGAATCAGAGCATTCGTAGCTCGGCTGACACGCACACAAACAAACATAGGCAAAGGCAAACGTGGAGCCCGAATGCCAATCACTGGACTTACATCAGCATCCGAACCAACAAACACACAAAGAGGCAAACGTGGAGCCTGACTGCCAATCACTGGACTTACATCAGCATCCGAACCAAAACACACACAAAGAGGCAAACGTGGAGCCTGAATGCCAATCACTGGACTTACATCAGCATCCGAACCAACAAACCCACACTGGAACCCAAATGCCACTCGATGGACTTACATCAGCTTCCAAGCACACAACAAGACAAAACAAAGACACAGGCGCCCGGAGAGATCAGCTCATCTCCTGCCTACGTACCTCATCTGGTATGAGGATCAGGGCGACGTAGTTCCCCTACAGAGGGAAAAAGGACTAGCCTAACCAGATAACAGAGGGAGACACAACTAGGGAGACTACGACTCGAGCCTAGATGTTATCATGCAAAATCATCCCTAAGTTAAGGTTTCTAGCTAACTGGCACAGGGAGCCAGCCTATCCTAATCATGACTTGCACAGGAAGCAAGCCACACTGACACTTAACTTGCACAGGAAGCAAGCCAAGCAAAACCTATCTTGCACAGGAAGCAAGTCTAAACTAACCCTAACTTGCACAGGAAGCAAGTCAAACAAACATACAAGCACAGATAGCACACACTATACACAAGCAAGTGGCTCAAACAAGGGTTAGGTTTTAGTCGAGGGATCATATCAACCTCAACAAACAAACCTCTGGAACTGGGTGAATGTGCTCTTAACCTTGACATTGAGAGCCAATGTGAAGCAGATGAAAGGTGAGTGAAGATGAGACTTCACAGCTCTTATCCCTGGCCTGGGAGAGCTTAAGACAAGAATGTGTGGGTTCAGAAAGTGGGAACCCTTCTACACATTTAAAACTGACTCAACTGTACAATTGTACAAGATCTTGGGTTTGTATCTGCAATGCATCAACACAGTGGTGTGAGCAAAGCAGAAGACACACTGAATAGCAGGGGATAGGTTGCTTATCCCTTGGTTCTGCCAATTGCCTCTTCACTTAGGAGGTCTTTGACTCTATGCAAGGACAAAAGTAAACAGTCACAAACATTGCCTCTTAAGGAGGACTTCAGACAGTTGCCTGGCCAAGTAACAGGCCAGGTCTTCCAGACTACATGAAGATGAGAAAGGTATACCTCAATGCAAATTGCTTATACAAGCAAGGCAAAGCAAAAGTTCACAAGGAACTGAGCAACTAAAGTACCTGAAACCAGTCAAGCACAGTTAGTATACAAGTCAAAGTTGAATCAAAATGAAACAGATATCAACCAGTCAACACAAGCAAGTGAATGTGCAAGGCACAAGGCTCAAGGCATGTGAGCCAAGCCACCTACAAAACAAACAAGTTAGACAATGATATTCAAGCAAGCTCAATCAAAAAGAATTGGTCTCATTGGTCATTTGTTGATCAACCTGAAAACATGAGCTCAAAAGTGAGTAACAGGACCACTAGGGCAAGCCTAGGGTCAAAAAGGAATGAAAAAGTTCAAACAGCAAAGGGCAAGTATCCAAAATCATGTTTAGACAATTAAGAAACACAACCAATTGGGTTCACATTCATATCAATCACCATCATCATTTCATGAACAAAAGAAGTCAAAGCATGGCATTCAGAAGCTCATAGAAGTCAACAGGAAGACTTGCATCAAAAGTCAACTCAAACATTTCTAAAAATCACCAAATAAATCATGACCAATCACAACCCACAGAATGGTAAGCATGTCAAATTTCATCTCATTTGGACAAGTGGAAGGCAGTCAATGAAAATCAGAAAGTCAAAGCAATTTTGAACATGCTCAATGAAGTCAACCAAACATGCATCAACTTAGAAAAATCATAAATCAGAGATGGTGTATGATAAATGAATGGGACTAAAACCATGTCAAATATGAGGATGTCTAGTTATCTCATGTAAAATTTCATGTCCATCTAATAAAGTATGAGAATTTCACAAATGAAATGGGAACAAGTGTCACACAAGGTCAACATTTGACTAAACAGGGGAGAAAATCTCAAACAATTAGGAAATGCCACAAATAATTCCAAGAAAATTAACATGTAAACTAGACATAAAAGAGTAGGTTCATGCAAAAAATCAGATCAATTGGAGGTCAAGAAGCATGGATCCAAAAATCATGAAGTTGGACATCAATGGTGTGACACAAATTGTCACACCCTAAAAAATCATAACTCACAAACCAGCAATGATAAATTCACAAACTCTACACCAAAATCACCATGAGTGTGTCTAGTTTAATCACAAAAAATTTGGGAGCCATTGGATAAAGTATCATCATTTCACAAATGTTTTGGCAAAGTGTACAAAATTTTGTCACATTCTACAAACCCTAATGCCATTTAAAAACCATCCATCAAAAAATTCTGGAAAAAATATGATTAAAAACTAGAGATTGTGATGAACATTCCACAAAAAACCCCATGAAAATTGGATTTGAAATGAGTGAAATATGATTTTTCAAAGTTGAGTAACCAAAGTGAAATAAAATATGAAATTAAAATGAATTAATTGGATTTACTAATGAACCGGATGGCAATCTTGTAATTTTGGATTTCATTAATCAAAACGACGCCGTTTAGGCGCGGCCAGGGAAATGTTCCTATTGGCTGGCATGGGGAACAGTAAGATGCACATGCGTGATACAGATTTTCTGGAAAAAATATTAGGGTTTGGCCATGAATAGTGAACACTCATCCCTTCCAATCAGCTCGAAAAAATTTTATGCCCAGAATTTGAAATCAAAAAGGGCATTCGAATCAACACTCCATGCTCATCAATATTACAGCAACAAAAATCATAGAATCATGCTCACGAGAGAGATCAAAGCTCAAACACATTCATACATGACACTTTAAGGCAACATAACTTCCTTAATATGCGACCATTTTCGATGAGGTAAAGCTTAAAACAATCAGCATTGCAAGACCTTCATAACGCATAACATGGTTTTGGAAAATGAGAGATTCGAAAAACCATACCAGATTTGAAGAACAGAGTTGGGTTGTGGTCGTTTGGTTGCAAAGAGGCGAAACAGATCCCCCTTGTGGTCTGTAGGTATGAATGGTCAAGTGTGGAGTGCTCATACGCCTTGCTTCTAGCTTCCAACAAGTTCTGCCATGGATGATGCTTGAAAAAGACAGTCCATGAATCTTGATTACAGTTGGTTTAGGATGATGGAGATGTGCTCATAATGAAGAGAGATGGTGAAGCAAGTAAGGCAAGGCTTGGTCTCTTTGAGGATTTTGGCAGATTTTTGAAAATGCACAAAATGAGGTTTGAGAGAATGAAATGAAATCTGAGTGTTTGGTGCTGCTACTAGGGGTTTCATTCAGCAGAAAAAATGATGTACATTTGCTGTTTTTTGTGGTACTGAATCCAAGTCCATGGAAATATGGGATAGAGTTGGTAAAAGTGTACTTTTCTTCCAATTTTCAAGCAACTAGGTGATGGCTATGTGTACTGCATAAAAATGGGCTTGCAACAAGTCATAAATGCATTTTCAGAACATGTTTGATTGGTAGAATTGGTTAGAAATGATTATTTTGAAAAGCCAAAATTGAACTCACTTGAAATTAATTAAGGCAAGTTCAAAAAGGCCATTTTGCATGGTGAAGTTTTGGTACATGAAAATTACATTTTTGGAAAGAGGGGATCAAATGTGACTTGTAGGAAAAAACCCCACCAAAATTGGCCAAATGGTTTGAGAGATATGGCCTTTTGAAGTTCAAAAATTTCTGAAAACGATTCGATCATAACTTGCCAACCATACATGGGAATTGAGTGTTCTTGGACTTTTTGGAAATGGGAGAACAAGATCTTCAACTTTCATGTTGGGAAAAAATTCATTTGAAGCTTGTATCATGATGTAAGTTTGAGGATCAAGACTTTCCATTTTGGGCAGGTTTCAGTTACAGGTCCAGTTTCCATTTTTGGAAATTTCTGATCTGGCTTCAAATTCTTCCATGATGGTGTTTGACATGATATATGAGGTCTATTTGGACATGAATGAGACCTCTCAAACCAATTCCCATCATCAAATCACTGATTAAATGGACAGTTGACCAATAGTTGACTTTTAGGGTTTCTGACTGACTGTGCATTGACTGATGACTTCTGAACATCCAATCCTTGACCAAAACACTTCAAATGGATCCCCAAGTCATGTGAACATGTTGGGCCAACCCTAGGGCCTTGGCTCCTTGAGAAATGCACTTGCTTGCTTGGTTGACTGATCTCCTGACCAGTTTGACCTAATTTCTTGATTGGCTTGCACTTGAGGCAAATGGGACAATGCAATGCTATGCAGTGGACCATGATATGCTATGACCTAATATGAAAATGTATGTACAATGATAGGTGCAAATTTGAGGTGTTACAGCTGCCCCTATTCAATCAGCTGGGAACCCGAATGGATGATAGCAACGGCTGTCAGACTTTCAGGGTAAACAGGGATTGAATACCGAGAACCGTAGAAATTTGCACTCTGTCGGATATGATACAGGAAGAACCACGTCATTTACCGATGACGCCTGCAATTGACAATTTCAGAAAGGTGAAACCATTTACCGATGGTTAGAAGATGGTAATTTGATATTTACCGATATCAACTTCAGCGAGACCATTTACCGATGGCTGTTGGGAAACAAATCTGATGTAAAAGGAAGCAAGACCATTTACCGATGGTGATTTCAAAGAAACTTGACATTTACCGATATCAACTTCAACTCGACCATTTACCGATGGCTACTTCAACTGGGGATCCGATATTTACCGATATCGAAGAAAACGGGGCCATTTACCGATGGCGGATAAAACTGGGCATTCAATATTTACCGATATCGAAGCATACGGGGCCATTTACCGATGGCGTCTCCACTTGGGGAGGAACAAAATCTTTGTGGTGTAATCAGACAAGACGCTTACCGACGACTTCTGGGGATCTTGATTTTATCAACAAGGAAACAAAACATGACCAGACATTTACCGATGACTGGGATGAGACTCGACGTTTACCGACATCGAAAGATGATGTCTACCGACATCCAAAAACGACCAGACATTTACCGATGACTGGGAAACACTTCACTAAAGGAAAACAAATATTTGCAACTGGAAACCAGTTAGGACGTTTACAGATGACTCTACTGGGGATTTCTAGCTGGGGATTACCAGACATTTACCGATGACTGCAGAAAAGACTTGATGTTTACCGACATCGAAAGATGATGTTTACCGACATCAAAAAATGACCAGACATTTACCGATGACTGGGTGCGACTCGATGTTTACCGACACCGAAACAATGGTGTTTACCGACACCAAAAATGATGACCAGACATTTACTGATGACTGGGGAGAATACCCGATGTTTACAGACACCGAAACAATGGTGTTTACCGACACCAATCAAAGAAACACACGCGGGTGCTGGCATGACACTTACCGGTATCACAAGAACGACTTTTTAGATATGTCAAGGCAAGGCTGACCACCTGCTGGGGGTCTCACTGGGGAGAAACAAACTTTCTGTCACCAATGGGTGAGGTAATAAACCTCTGCGGGGATATCAATCCTGAGTGCTGTCAAGAGCAACTGTAACAGACTTGCTGTGCTGATGTTGAACGAAATGATCCGCCTCTGCCGGGGATACGGTCTGGTGAGGTTAACACATGAATGCATATGTTTGAATTTTTCTATGGCGTAATGCTCCATATTGAATGGGAATGCTACGCAGTTTGAGGATGCAATGATCACTAAAAACGCAAAAATGCAAAAATGATGAAAAACTCCGGCTGGGGAGCCAAAACTGATTGGGTACTCCAACTCTGCGGGGAGACTCTGCAAGGAGAGCAACGACTTCTCATTCATGTTGGAGAATAGCACCGCTGCTGGGGGAAAGGTAAACTCCATTGGGGATATCCTTCAGTCCACAGATAGGATAAATGCTGGAGATAAATTTCAATGAACATGCCTCACTCGAGGAGGAAATCGGCAAATATAGGCCTGCTGGGGATAGGCAATCCTTAGATCTGTTGGGGAATAGAAGGCACTATCCACAGACGTCTCCGCAGGGGAACATAGCTCTGATAGCTTCCAAACTTGCTTGGGGAAAATATCTGCTGAGGAAACGTCCTCACAGATGCCAACCTGAAAAACAGCACAACAAAATGCCCCCAGGGGATACATGGACAAGATACGCTCAAGTGTCCTCAACATTCAAAATGATTTTCAAATGTTTCATCCTTTTGCACGTTATTGTGTAGCCTTCATGTTCTTATATGCAATGCTTATAAAAAATTCGGACATTTTTGCAAACAAAACAGTAAAAGTAAAAACCAAAGAGCTATTTATCTGAATAACGACTTTTATTGATTGAAAATGTGCCTGAAAAGGCAAATACATTGGGAGGCAATTCCTAGGAAGAGGTAATTGCGCACAAAAGGAAAATTCTATCCTAATGGCAATGTGAACACGGCATCCACTATTTCCCAATTCTGTTATAACTCACAGATCATCAGTTTTCCTCCCAACTCTTTGCTTTCTGAGAAGAATGACTGGACGGATCACATCTTTCGAGATGGCAGACGACAAAGCTCGATGAAGTACAGGCAACTCAGACTGTAGTCTTCGCTTTAATCCCTCTTTTGGCTGGATCGCCCTTTCGGGTTTTCAATCCACCGGGATACCCATTTTTGCCTAAGCCGCCCTTGCGGGTTTTCGACTTACCGGGTGTACAAATTCTTTTCATTTTATCCCTAATTTTTGCCCGAACCTTTTCTTTCTGTTTTTGGGTTCGCCGGGATGCCCTTTTTTTGCCTGGACTCTTTTTCTTTTTGTCCAGCGGGTCAATTTATGCGAAGTATTTTTTGACTACATCTGAGTTAACAGGAGACGGAAAATCTTCACCATCCATAGTTGTAAGCATCAAGGCTCCACCGGAGAAGACCTTCTTCACAACATACGGACCTTCATAATTAGGAGTCCACTTGCCCCTGTTATCTGTACCAGGAGGGAGGATCCTCTTCAAAACTAGATCGCCGATCTGATAGCTTCGAGGACACACTTTCTGATCAAAGGCTCGCTTCATCCTTCGCTGATACAACTGTCCATGACATACAGCTGCTAGCCGTCTCTCTTCGATAAGGCTCAACTCGTTAAACCTTGTTCGAATCCACTCGGCTTCGTCCAGCTTGACATCCAATAAAACTCTCAGAGAAGGAATCTCCACTTCAACAGGTAGGACAGCTTCCATACCATACACAAGGGAGTAAGGGGTTGCCCCGGTCGACGTACGTACTGAGGTACGGTACCCATGCAAAGCGAAAGGCAGCATCTCATGCCAATCCTTGTACGTAACGACCATCTTCTGCACAATCTTCTTGATATTCTTGTTCGCCGCTTCTACAGCACCATTCATCTTCGGTCTGTAAGGAGAAGAATTGTGATGTTCAATCTTGAAATCTTTACAAAGCTCTTTCATCATCTTGTTATTGAGATTCGAACCATTGTCAGTGATGATTCTCTCAGGAACTCCATAACGACAGATGATTTCTTTCTTGATGAACCGGGTAACCACTTGTTTGGTAACGTTAGCATAGGAAGCCGCTTCCACCCATTTGGTGAAATAGTCAATCGCAACCAAAATGAAGCGATGTCCATTCGAAGCAGTAGGCTCAATCTTCCCAATCATATCAATGCCCCACATGGCAAACGGCCAAGGCGAATTCATGACATTCAGAGGGCTTGGTGGTACATGCACCTTATCAGCATAGATTTGACACTTATGGCACTACCGAGCATACTTGAAACAATCGGATTCCATGGTCATCCAGTAATAACCCGCTCTCAACAATTTCTTAGCCATTGCATGTCCGCCAGCATGAGTACCGAAGGAACCTTCATGAACTTCCTGCATTAACATGTCTGCCTCGGGTCTGTCCACGCATCTGAGCAAGACCATGTCAAAGTTTCTCTTATACAGCACATCATCCTGATTCAAATAGAAGCTTCCAGCTAGCCTTCTCAGGGTCTTCTTGTCATTCTTCGACGCGCCTTCAGGATACTCCTGAGTCTTGAGGAAGTTCTTGATGTCATAATACCACGGCTTCTCATCAATCACAACAGACTCGGCTGCAAACACATACGCAGGCCTCTCGAGTCGATTCACCGCAACATGTGGCACATGATTCCACCAATGAACTTTGATCATAGACGACAAAGTAGCCAAAGCATCAGCCATCTGATTCTCATCCCGGGGGACATGATACAACTTCACCTTCTTGAAGAACGTCAGTATTCTTCTGGTGTAATCTCTATATGGAATCAAATGCGGCTGATTCGTATTCCAATCTCCATTGACTTGATTGACCACTAGAGCTGAATCTCCAAATATATCAAGAGTTTTGATCCTCAGATCAATGGCTTCTTCTATCCCCATGATACAAGCCTCATACTCAGCTTCGTTGTTGGTGACGTCAAACGTCAATCTAGCAGAAAAAGGCATATGAGCACCTTTAGGATTGATCAATACTGCCCCAACACCGTTACCATTCATATTCACAGCCCCATCAAACATCAGTGTCCATTTGTCATCCGGATTCGGTCCTTCCTCGACAAGAGGCTCTTCGCAATCTTTCATTTTAAGATACATGATGTCTTCATCAGGGAATTCAAACATCATAGGCTGATAGTCATCAATCGGTTGCTCGGCGAGGTAGTCTGACAGAATACTACCTTTGATGGCCTTTTGTGACGTGTACTGAATATCATATTCCGTTAGAATCATCTGCCAACGAGCAACGCGTCCGGTGAGAGCTGGTTTCTCAAAGATGTACTTCACTGGATCCATCTTAGAAATCAATAGGGTAGTATGGTTCAACATATACTGCCTCAGTCGGCGAGCAGCCCAGGCCAAAGCACAGCAAGTTTTCTCGAGCAGTGAATATCTTATTTCACAGTCGGTAAACTTATTGCTAAGGTAGTATATGGCATGCTCTTTTCGACCAGACTCGTCATGCTGTCCCAATACACACCCCATCGAGTTCTCAGTCACTGACAGGTACATTATCAGAGGTCTCCCTGGAACTGGAGGTATAAGGATTGGAGGTTTCTGTAAATACTCCTTTATCTTGTCAAAAGCTTTCTGACAATCATCATTCCACTTGATCGCCTGATTCTTTCTTAACAATTTGAAAATTGGTTCGCACGTGGCTGTTAGGTGAGATATGAACCTTGCAATGTAGTTCAATCTCCCTAAAAACCCACGGACTTGCTTCTCCGTTTTCGGTTCAGGCATCTCTTGAATAGCTTTGACTTTCGCTGGATCAACCTCAATCCCTTTCTCACTGACAATGAAGCCTAAAAGCTTCCCTGATCTCACCCCAAACGTACACTTGTTCGGATTCAACCTCAGCTTGAACCTCCTCAACCGGTCAAACAGCTTCTGCAAATTAACCAGATGCTCCTCTTCTGTCTGCGACTTTGCAATCATATCATCTACATACACTTCAATTTCTTTGTGCATCATGTCGTGAAAAAGAGTCGTCATTGCCCTCTGATAGGTAGCACCAGCATTCTTTAGCTCAAATGGCATCACCTTATAGCAGAACGTGCCCCAAGGTGTAATGAATGTCGTCTTTTCCATGTCCTCTGGCGCCATCTTGATCTGGTTATATCCGGAGAAACCATCCATGAAAGAGAATACCGAGGATTGAGCCGTATTATCAACCAATACATCAATGTGAGGTAATGGGAAATCATCTTTCGGACTCGCTCTATTCAAATCCCGGTAATCGACACACATTCTGACTTTACCATCCTTCTTCGGCACAGGAACGACGTTGGCCACCCATGGGGGATAACTTGTAACAGCCAAAAAACCCGCATCCCACTGCTTCTGAACCTCTTCCTTGATCTTAGTTGCCATATCAGGACTCGTTCTACGAAGCTTCTGCTTGACCGAAGGACATCCTTCTCTAAGAGGTAATCGATGCACCACAATGTCTGTATCCAACCCAGGCATGTCTTGATATGACCAGGCGAATATCTCCACATATTCTCTCAGCATCTCAATCAGCCTCCTCTTGACAGAGTCCTCTAAAGCAGCCCCAATCTTGATTTCTCTTTTGGCGTCCTCAGTACCCAAATTAACAACCTCCAACTCCTCCTGATGAGGTTGGATGACCCTTTCCTCCTGCTTCAGCAATCTGACCAATTCTGCAGGGAGTTCACAGTCTTCCTCACTCTCCTCTTCAGCTTGGTAGATGGGATTGTCGAAATCATACTGAGCCATAACAGAACTGTTCATAGTGAATGCCATAAGATCGCTTCTGCATGTTTAATGCTTTGTTTTAGAAAAAAGAGTTCAATAAAGTCACAAAAACAAAAACATTGCCATTTTTATTGTTTTTGAAAAAAGATGAAAACAAAAAAAATAGAAAGACAGGGATCACAAAGTTTGATTTCAAAAAATGTCCTTCATTAATGATAATCATTAAAACATGATGAGGCCCTACAATGAATCACTACGCCTTGGGCAGATCGTAGGATTTTCAACTCTGGGACTGTTGCCATCTCTATCAGTGAACAAGCTCTGGAATGTACCTGAGAAATGATATGCATGCAGGGATTAGTTTTTTTCTTCTTTTTTTTTTTTTTTTTTTTTTTTTTTTTATTGCGTATCTTTTGAAAATTAAATATGCTATGATGCAAATGATGCAGACACGACTGGTTGGCTGTGTCTCTCAGAACACAGGATCAAAGCTTCGGCTTGAACTCGGAACCACAAATTCATCTGAAACCCAAAGTCATCTGAGACCCCAAAATTCTGAACCAATAGTCACCAACAGGATCACAAGTCACCAACAGGTCACCAACAAGTCACCAACTGTACCTGTAATAATGATCATTCCCTCCCCACTCACGGGTGTCATCTAGGCCAGGGTAAGGTCGAGAGAAACGCAGCATAAATAACCTTTCGCAGAACATCATCATATACACACCCGAAGTATGTAACGATAATGCCCCACCAGGGTCTGAACTGCTCGTGATATCAATGTTCCGCTAAGTGGCGCAATACCACCCGCTTCCCATGAATCACTCTATTCCTAAGTATCCTAGATTTCACTCATGGCCTGGGTATTGGGCCTTTTACCTCATGTAACTCCCACCCCAACAGAGAGAAACAGACAACCAGCCAGGTGAACAGATGAATATGAATGCAAACATTAATGCAAACAATAAATGCAAACAGTAAATGCAAATATATACAAATGAATGCAATAAATACAACAGCAAACAACAACCAAAACCCTAACCTAGAGAGCGCTAGGAGAGACTCGCTTAGGGAAGACGGACCAGCACAGGTCAACTTCTCTATGTCCCCAGCAGAGTCGCCAGCTGTCGCATCACGCGAAAAACCGGCGGGAAAAGAAGAACAACAGAGCCGCCACCGTGCGTTATTTATCCCAAAAGAGGGAAAGGAAACGCTCAGAGTAAACCTGGAAAAAGTCGGTTATGCGAAGGGAAGGTATTAGCACCCCTACGCATCCGTCGTACTCGACGGGATCCACGCACAATAGGTAGGAAAAATGGTTGCTAAAACACTGCTCAAACTCACACACACTGGCTGAAGGAGACAAAAGAAACTGACTGAAACTGACTCGGCAGAATATCGCATCCTGGGCCTACTTAGTCTATCAGGCATAGACATCAGAGTCGAAGTAGTTCGGACTGGGGAAACGACACATGCTCGCTAGGATACCGCATCCTATGCATACGTATCTTCTCGGACGAGAGAAGAATCAGAGCATTCGTAGCTCGGCTGACACGCACACAAACAAACATAGGCAAAGGCAAACGTGGAGCCCGAATGCCAATCACTGGACTTACATCAGCATCCGAACCAACAAACACACAAAGAGGCAAACGTGGAGCCTGACTGCCAATCACTGGACTTACATCAGCATCCGAACCAAAACACACACAAAGAGGCAAACGTGGAGCCTGAATGCCAATCACTGGACTTACATCAGCATCCGAACCAACAAACCCACACTGGAACCCAAATGCCACTCGATGGACTTACATCAGCTTCCAAGCACACAACAAGACAAAACAAAGACACAGGCGCCCGGAGAGATCAGCTCATCTCCTGCCTACATACCTCATCTGGTATGAGGATCAGGGCGACGTAGTTCCCCTACAGAGGGAAAAAGGACTAGCCTAACCAGATAACAGAGGGAGACACAACTAGGGAGACTACGACTCGAGCCTAGATGTTATCATGCAAAATCATCCCTAAGTTAAGGTTTCTAGCTAACTGGCACAGGGAGCCAGCCTATCCTAATCATGACTTGCACAGGAAGCAAGCCACACTCACACTTAACTTGCACAGGAAGCAAGTCAAACAAACATACAAGCACAGATAGCACACACTATACACAAGCAAGTGGCTCAAACAAGGGTTAGGTTTTAGTCGAGGGGTCATATCAACCTCAACAAACAAACCACTGGAACTGGGTGAATGTGCTCTTAACCTTGACATTGAGAGCCAAGGTGAAGCAGATGAAAGGTGAGTGAAGATGAGACTTCACAGCTCTTATCCCTGGCCTGGGAGAGCTTAAGACAAGAATGTGTGGGTTCAGAAAGTGGGAACCCTTCTACACATTTAAAACTGACTCAACTGTACAATTGTACAAGATCTTGGGTTTGTATCTGCAATGCATCAACACAGTGGTGTGAGCAAAGCAGAAGACACACTGAATAGCAGGGGATAGGTTGCTTATCCCTTGGTTCTGCCAATTGCCTCTTCACTTAGGAGGTCTTTGACTCTATGCAAGGACAAAAGTAAACAGTCACAAACATTGCCTCTTAAGGAGGACTTCAGACAGTTGCCTGGCCAAGTAACAGGCCAGGTCTTCCAGACTACATGAAGATGAGAAAGGTATACCTCAATGCAAATTTCTTATACAAGCAAGGCAAAGCAAAAGTTCACAAGGAACTGAGCAACTAAAGTACCTGAAACCAGTCAAGCACAGTTAGTATACAAGTCAAAGTTGAATCAAAATGAAACAGATATCAACCAGTCAACACAAGCAAGTGAATGTGCAAGGCACAAGGCTCAAGGCATGTGAGCCAAGCCACCTACAAAACAAACAAGTTAGACAATGATATTCAAGCAAGCTCAATCAAAAAGAATTGGTCTCATTGGTCATTTGTTGATCAACCTGAAAACATGAGCTCAAAAGTGAGTAACAGGACCACTAGGGCAAGCCTAGGGTCAAAAAGGAATGAAAAAGTTCAAACAGCAAAGGGCAAGTATCCAAAATCATGTTTAGACAATTAAGAAACACAACCAATTGGGTTCACATTCATATCAATCACCATCATCATTTCATGAACAAAAGAAGTCAAAGCATGGCATTCAGAAGCTCATAGAAGTCAACAGGAAGACTTGCATCAAAAGTCAACTCAAACATTTCTAAAAATCACCAAATAAATCATGACCAATCACAACCCACAGAATGGTAAGCATGTCAAATTTCATCTCATTTGGACAAGTGGAAGGCAGTCAATGAAAATCAGAAAGTCAAAGCAATTTTGAACATGCTCAATGAAGTCAACCAAACATGCATCAACTTAGAAAAATCATAAATCAGAGATGGTGTATGATAAATGAATGGGACTAAAACCATGTCAAATATGAGGATGTCTAGTTATCTCATGTAAAATTTCATGTCCATCTAATAAAGTATGAGAATTTCACAAATGAAATGGGAACAAGTGTCACACAAGGTCAACATTTGACTAAACAGGGGAGAAAATCTCAAACAATTAGGAAATGCCACAAATAATTCCAAGAAAATTCACATGTAAACTAGACATAAAAGAGTAGGTTCATGCAAAAAATCAGATCAATTGGAGGTCAAGAAGCATGGATCCAAAAATCATGAAGTTGGACATCAATGGTGTGACACAAATTGTCACACCCTAAAAAATCATAACTCACAAACCAGAAATGATAAATTCACAAACTCTACACCAAAATCACCATGAGTGTGTCTAGTTTAAGCACAAAAAATTTGGGAGCCATTGGATAAAGTATCATCATTTCACAAATGTTTTGGCAAAGTGTACAAAATTTTGTCACATTCTACAAACCCTAATGCCATTTAAAAACCATCCATCAAAAAATTCTGGAAAAAATATGATTAAAAACTAGAGATTGTGATGAACATTCCACAAAAAACCCCATGAAAATTGGATTTGAAATGAGTGAAATATGATTTTTCAAAGTTGAGTAACCAAAGTGAAATAAAATATGAAATTAAAATGAATTAATTGGATTTACTAATGAACCGGATGGCAATCTTGTAATTTTGGATTTCATTAATCAAAACGACGCCGTTTAGGCGCGGCCAGGGAAATGTTCCTATTGGCTGGCATGGGGAACAGTAAGATGCACATGCGTGATACAGATTTTCTGGAAAAAATATTAGGGTTTGGCCATGAATAGTGAACACTCATCCCTTCCAATCAGCTCGAAAAAATTTTATGCCCAGAATTTGAAATCAAAAAGGGCATTCGAATCAACACTCCATGCTCATCAATATTACAGCAACAAAAATCATATAATCATGCTCACGAGAGAGATCAAAGCTCAAACACATTCATACATGACACTTTAAGGCAACATAACTTCCTTAATATGCGACCATTTTCGATGAGGTAAAGCTTAAAACAATCAGCATTGCAAGACCTTCATAACGCATAACATGGTTTTGGAAAATGAGAGATTCGAAAAACCATACCAGATTTGAAGAACAGAGTTGGGTTGTGGTCGTTTGGTTGCAAAGAGGCGAAACAGATCCCCCTTGTGGTCTGTATGTATGAATGGTCAAGTGTGGAGTGCTCATACGCCTTGCTTCTAGCTTCCAACAAGTTCTGCCATGGATGATGCTTGAAAAAGACAGTCCATGAATCTTGATTAGAGTTGGTTTAGGATGATGGAGATGTGCTCATAATGAAGAGAGATGGTGAAGCAAGTAAGGCAAGGCTTGGTCTCTTTGAGGATTTTGGCAGATTTTTGAAAATGCACAAAATGAGGTTTGAGAGAATGAAATGAAATCTGAGTGTTTGGTGCTGCTACTAGGGGTTTCATTCAGCAGAAAAAATGATGTACATCTGCTGTTTTTTGTGGTACTGAATCCAAGTCCATGGAAATATGGGATAGAGTTGGTAAAAGTGTACTTTTCTTCCAATTTTCAAGCAACTAGGTGATGGCTATGTGTACTGCATAAAAATGGGCTTGCAACAAGTCATAAATGCATTTTCAGAACATGTTTGATTGGTAGAATTGGTTAGAAATGATTATTTTGAAAAGCCAAAATTGAACTCACTTGAAATTAATTAAGGCAAGTTCAAAAAGGCCATTTTGCATGGTGAAGTTTTGGTACATGAAAATTACATTTTTGGAAAGAGGGGATCAAATGTGACTTGTAGGAAAAAACCCCACCAAAATTGGCCAAATGGTTTGAGAGATATGGCCTTTTGAAGTTCAAAAATTTCTGAAAACGATTCGATCATAACTTGCCAACCATACATGGGAATTGAGTGTTCTTGGACTTTTTGGAAATGGGAGAACAAGATCTTCAACTTTCATGTTGGGAAAAAATTCATTTGAAGCTTGTATCATGATGTAAGTTTGAGGATCAAGACTTTCCATTTTGGGCAGGTTTCAGTTACAGGTCCAGTTTCCATTTTTGGAAATTTCTGATCTGGCTTCAAATTCTTCCATGATGGTGTTTGACATGATATATGAGGTCTATGAATGGGACTAAAACCATGTCAAATATGAGGATGTCTAGTTATCTCATGTAAAATTTCATGTCCATCTAATAAAGTATGAGAATTTCACAAATGAAATGGGAACAAGTGTCACACAAGGTCAACATTTGACTAAACAGGGGAGAAAATCTCAAACAATTAGGAAATGCCACTAATAATTCCAAGAAAATTCACATGTAAACTAGACATAAAAGAGTAGGTTCATGCAAAAAATCAGATCAATTGGAGGTCAAGAAGCATGGATCCAAAAATCATGAAGTTGGACATCAATGGTGTGACACAAATTGTCACACCCTAAAAAATCATAACTCACAAACCAGCAATGATAAATTCACAAACTCTACACCAAAATCACCATGAGTGTGTCTAGTTTAAGCACAAAAAATTTGGGAGCCATTGGATAAAGTATCATCATTTCACAAATGTTTTGGCAAAGTGTACAAAATTTTGTCACATTCTACAAACCCTAATGCCATTTAAAAACCATCCATCAAAAAATTCTGGAAAAAATATGATTAAAAACTAGAGATTGTGATGAACATTCCACAAAAAACCCCATGAAAATTGGATTTGAAATGAGTGAAATATGATTTTTCAAAGTTGAGTAACCAAAGTGAAATAAAATATGAAATTAAAATGAATTAATTGGATTTACTAATGAACCGGATGGCAATCTTGTAATTTTGGATTTCATTAATCAAAACGACGCCGTTTAGGCGCGGCCAGGGAAATGTTCCTATTGGCTGGCATGGGGAACAGTAAGATGCACATGCGTGATACAGATTTTCTGGAAAAAATATTAGGGTTTGGCCATGAATAGTGAACACTCATCCCTTCCAATCAGCTCGAAAAAATTTTATGCCCAGAATTTGAAATCAAAAAGGGCATTCGAATCAACACTCCATGCTCATCAATATTACAGCAACAAAAATCATATAATCATGCTCACGAGAGAGATCAAAGCTCAAACACATTCATACATGACACTTTAAGGCAACATAACTTCCTTAATATGCGACCATTTTCGATGAGGTAAAGCTTAAAACAATCAGCATTGCAAGACCTTCATAACGCATAACATGGTTTTGGAAAATGAGAGATTCGAAAAACCATACCAGATTTGAAGAACAGAGTTGGGTTGTGGTCGTTTGGTTGCAAAGAGGCGAAACAGATCCCCCTTGTGGTCTGTATGTATGAATGGTCAAGTGTGGAGTGCTCATACGCCTTGCTTCTAGCTTCCAACAAGTTCTTCCATGGATGATGCTTGAAAAAGACAGTCCATGAATCTTGATTACAGTTGGTTTAGGATGATGGAGATGTGCTCATAATGAAGAGAGATGGTGAAGCAAGTAAGGCAAGGCTTGGTCTCTTTGAGGATTTTGGCAGATTTTTGAAAATGCACAAAATGAGGTTTGAGAGAATGAAATGAAATCTGAGTGTTTGGTGTTGCTACTAGGGGTTTCATTCAGCAGAAAAAATGATGTACATCTGCTGTTTTTTGTGGTACTGAATCCAAGTCCATGGAAATATGGGATAGAGTTGGTAAAAGTGTACTTTTCTTCCAATTTTCAAGCAACTAGGTGATGGCTATGTGTACTGCATAAAAATGGGCTTGCAACAAGTCATAAATGCATTTTCAGAACATGTTTGATTGGTAGAACTGGTTAGAAATGATTATTTTGAAAAGCCAAAATTGAACTCACTTGAAATTAATTAAGGCAAGTTCAAAAAGGCCATTTTGCATGGTGAAGTTTTGGTACATGAAAATTACATTTTTGGAAAGAGGGGATCAAATGTGACTTGTAGGAAAAAACCCCACCAAAATTGGCCAAATGGTTTGAGAGATATGGCCTTTTGAAGTTCAAAAATTTCTGAAAACGATTCGATCATAACTTGCCAACCATACATGGGAATTGAGTGTTCTTGGACTTTTTGGAAATGGGAGAACAAGATCTTCAACTTTCATGTTGGGCAAAAATTCATTTGAAGCTTGTATCATGATGTAAGTTTGAGGATCAAGACTTTCCATTTTGGGCAGGTTTCAGTTACAGGTCCAGTTTCCATTTTTGGAAATTTCTGATCTGGCTTCAAATTCTTCCATGATGGTGTTTGACATGATATATTAGGTCTATTTGGACATGAATGAGACCTCTCAAACCAATTCCCATCATCAAATCACTGATTAAATGGACAGTTGACCAACAGTTGACTTTTAGGGTTTCTGACTGACTATGCATTGACTGATGACTTATGAACATCCAATCCTTGACCAAAACACTTCAAATGGATCCCCAAGTCATGTGAACATGTTGGGCCAACCCTAGGGCCTTGGCTCCTTGAGAAATGCACTTGCTTGCTTGGTTGACTGATCTCCTGATCAGTTTGACCTAATTTCTTGATTGGCTTGCACTTGAGGCAAATGGGACAATGCAATGCTATGCAGTGGACCATGATATGCTATGACCTAATATGAAAATGTATATACAATGATAGGTGCAAATTTGAGGTGTTACACCTGGTACGCACGATTTTATCCACGACTCCAGCTCGCGGTCACTGTCAATCTCTCCACCCACTGTACAAGCGTGACCTGGATCCAACATTCCGGCCCTGACAAATGCGAACGGCAGACGACGTCCTTTGTTTTGCTCAGACGAGTCTTGACTTTCCTGATAGCCAATCCCGAACATATCTGCCTTTACCACAATGCCTATGATATTTCCCCAGCCTGGGATCCCTCAATTTCTCACCACTTCCAGTGCCTGCTTGTAAGAAGAAATGGACGACTTTTTCTCTTTTCAACACCAATGGCATTTTCCACCTTGACGGTTTCAACTGCCAGACTGGGTACTTTACATCTTGCATCGTCCATTTCTACTTCAATCATTCCTCGAATTGTTTCCCCCATCATTGCATGCCCATTTGTGGCGACAGCCGCACAACAATCATCAACACTAGGGAAAGCTCCATCCTTCATCCGAGGTTTTGGGACCACAGACACTGGCATTCTTAACTGATCCTTCTCAGTCACCTCTATCCCTCTCTTGTCCTTCGACACCATTTTCACTTTTACATGACCATGCCCTGGCACGAGGTTAGCACTATCATCTGCCATCGGTGCAAAATTGATGGCTTTAGAATCCACCAAGTCCTGGACCACATGCTTAAAAGCTTTGCAATCCTCAACATGATGTCCGGGTGCCCCAGCATGGAACTCGCACCTGACATTCTCATCATAACTGGCAACCCTCTGATCCGGTTTCCCCGGAATCAATGTCCTTGGCTGCACCAACCCAAGATCCTTCAACCTTTTGAACAGAGAGGTGTAAGTCACGGGCGGCCTATTGAAATGACGATCTGTCGTCCTCCTTCTCACTTGGCCCCCAACTCTTTGTGTCCTCCGTTGAGGTGACTGTTGTCGCTGTGGTGCAGGTGAATCACCAACAGGAATGGTTACGGCGGCAGCATAAGGGTGGTAACGATCCTTACCGTATTCTCTTTTAGTCTGCACACCACCTGATTCAACCTTCTTCTTGAAATGACCACTGTCAGGGGTCTTCTTTACTACGGGCGACGGAGCCTTTCCCTGAACTCTCTCCGTTAGCAGCCATTTCTCAATCTTCTCCACCTTTTCAGCAATTACCTTCTGCCCCAAGGCGAGCCCCTGCACGGCTTTGAACAACTCCCCCATCATCTCTTTCAGTTCGAGGATGTCGACGTTGGGCGAATTCATCATTCCTGTGTCAATCAAACAGGTTAGAAACTGACACCTGCAAAACAGCAAACAGGTTAACATGCATGAATGCAATGTCTATCCATATGAGGAAGATTCTGTCCTTTGATTCTGGTTTCATCGAGACAGATAACATTTTGACATCCATATTCTGAAATTCAAGATGCGTGATGAATGCAAAATGAGAATGATGTTGATGCGTGAATGCAATGCACTGTGCCATCCTCCAAGTCATCTGAACATCTGTTGCACTGAAACCCTGATCTCTGAACCGATCACAACCATCTGAAGGAAAATGTAACCACAAATCCACCTCAAGGGTTCCGAAATAAACGGAACTGAAAGATACACCATCATCATCATCAGACAAACTCTGAGCAGACAATCATAAGACCCTCTGAATCGGCCTGGGGAATCCTGAAATAAACGGATCCCCACTAATAAATAACACGGACAGCACTCCGGCGTCTCAGAAATAAATGGCCATAAATCCGACTTATAAATAGGACTCTGATCAACGGAACCAAAAGTCACCAACAAAGTCACCATCTGAACATGCATCTGTAAGAATCACCCTCCCCTCACAGGTAAACTCTAAACAGGTCATCCTAAGGCGGATAATAGTCTCGACAATCGGGCAAAGATACTCAATGGGTTTGCCCTTTCGGGTGTGCCATTGTAGCTCTCCTGAGATCGTCTAAACCAAATATCCGGGAAATGATCGGTCACCAGAGTCAATAGTTCAAAAGAGGTAACCCAACCAAAGTGGAAAACCCCACTGAGGAAGAGCACTCTCAGATGAACCTCGTCCGGCTTGTGGTATGTCACGTCGCAACAACATGCTCAACCAACATGTGAGGAACGTGAGACCACACTAATTCTAGGTGTATACTCGGGCCTGGGTTTTAGCCCCACTCAGAACACCCACCCCAAAACAGAGGAACCACCTGCACAGAGGACGACAACATGATAGTATGATGCATGCAAATATTTATGCAAATATATACACAATCAGAATAATAAATGCAATAAATAGAGCACAAGCAACCTAAAATATCCTAGAACGCTAGGAGAGACTCGCTTAGGGAAGATGGACCAGCACAGGTCAACATCGCTAAATCCCCAGCAGAGTCGCCAGCTGTCGCATCCGCGAAAAACAACCGGCGGGCTAAAACAAAACAACACAGAGCCGCCATCGTGCGTTATTTATCCCAAAAGAGGGAAAGGAAACGCTCGAAGTAAACCTGGAAAAAGCATGGTCTCGCGACCAAAGAGAATGGGATCGGGAGTCGGTTACGCAAGGGGAAGGTATTAGCACCCCTCACGTCCGTCGTACTCGATGGGATCCATGCTCAAAAGATAGAAAAAGGTTGCTAAAACAAACATCACACACACAAGAAACACAGGTGGAGAAAGAAGGAAGAGGGATCGCTAGGACATTGCGTCCTATGCCTACGTATCTCGTCTGGAACGAGAATCAGAGCTACCGTAGTTCGGCTCACGCACGCCGAAACAAACACACGCACAAAAAGGCAAACATGGAACCCGAACGCCAATAGCTGGACTTACATCAGCTTCCGAACCAAACAAACCCACACTGGAAACCAGATGCCACTTGATGGACTTATACCGGACTCAAGCACACAACAAGAGGATACGAAATGCCAATCGCTGGGCTTACATCCATCTCCTAACACACACAAGAAGAAACAAGCAACAAGTTACTAAGGAGTCGGGAACTTGAGCCTAGCAACTGTCAAGCAAACACACACAAAAAAGAAAAAGGGTTTGCCCGGAGAGATCTCGTGCGACCTCCTGCCTACGTACCTCATCTGGTATGAGGATCAGGGCAACGTAGTTCCCCTTAACAGGGAGAAACTATCTCCTAATCAGAGACTGGGAAATGGCCAACTAAAAGGGAGACTGACTCGAGCCTAATAGTTATCATGTATTCCACAATTGGTCCTAGGTTGAGTTCTCTATCTACTTGCACAAGCAGCAAGCTAATCCTAACCAGGCAAAGCAAAGCATGCAAGCACAATCAAAACAAATCAAACATTCACAGTTAGCACACACTATATACAGACAAATGTGGCTCAATCAAGGGTTAGACTGCCAAAGCAAGTCGACTGTATCAGGGTGGTGTTAGCTCTTAACCCTAACATTGAGAGTCAGGGTGAAGCTGATGAAAGGTGAGTGAAGATTAGACTTCACAGCACTTATCCTTGGCTAGGGAGAGCTTTAGACAAAGAAGTGTGGGTTCAGAAAGTGGGAACCCTTCTACACTTATGACACTGACTCAACTGTACAACTGTACAAGGATCTTGGGTTTCTATCCTCAAGGCATCAACATGTAATGTGAGCCAAGGGATGACTCAACAGAAGAGCAGGAGATGGATTGCACATCTCTTGTGTCTGCCAATTGCCTTTTTCAAGGTCTTTTCCTGCTTGGGGACAAAGATAAACAAGCACAAACATTGCCTCTTAAGGAGGACTTCAGACAGGTGCCTGGCCAAGTAACAGGCCAGGTCTTCCAGACTACATGGAGTTAGTGATGCTATACCTCAATTGGTTTATACAACCAAGCAACAGCACAAGCAAGTTCACAAGGAACTATGGCAACTAAGGTACCTGAAATCAATCTAATATGATCAGTACTCAGCTCAAACAGTTAAACAGACAAGTTAAAAGTCACACAGTTAATTGTACACAAGCAATGCATCAAGCAAAGCATAAGCCAATGCTCAACACAAATGAATTAGAAACCACCTACAAAACAAAATTAATGTTAATCAACAACATTCACATGAGCAACCCAAACCAAGTGCATTACTTCCTCCATTCCATTTGCCTTTTGTCCTGAAACACAACTCAATCATGAGAAGCCAAACCCCTAGGACAAAGCCTAGGGTCAAAATGGGATCAAAAATTCAAAACAGAACATGAAAATTATCAAAAATCAAGTTAAATCAATTTAGAAACAAGTCCAATTGGTCTCATGCTCATATCATTCACCAAGATCATTTCATGAAAGAAATAGTGCAAAACATGCAATCTAGAAGCTCATTGGACCAAACAGAATGCATCAATCCAAACTCAATCCAAAACAATTCAATAAATCTCCAAAAAGTTCACAGCTAAACAGCATTCATCACATGTCAATCACACCAAATTTCAGGTCAATTGGACAATTGGAAGCAAGTCAATTAAATTCATCAAGTCAAGTCATGCTTATACAAGTCCAAACAAGGCACAATTTCATGTATCAACTTCAATCAAGCATAAAACAGTGTAGAAACATGATAAATGCACCAAACCAAAACCATGACATACTTTAATGTGTCTATAATCACTCCACAAAATTTCAAGTCCATCCAATACATATCCAGAATTTCACAAATCAATTAAAATCATGACTCACAAAAGGTCCACATTTGGTCAAACAGAAAGGAAATTCTCAATCAAATGGGAAACACATCCAAAAATTCCAGAAAAATTCACATGTGAACCTAACATCCCTAAGCATAATTATGCAAAAATTCAGGTCAATCCAAGTTCATATGGCATGGTAACAAAATTCATGAAGTTAGGCAAGAAATGGTGTCGCACAAATTGTCACACCTCTAATGATCATGTCATATCTCTCAATCCAGGAACTAAAAAATCACAAACCAAATACCAAAATGTCCATTAAGGTCTCTAGAATATGCATGCAAAATTTCAAGAATTTCCAATTAAGCATCATCATTTTATGATCAATATAGTAAGCATGGTGCAAGAAACCACATGTTCATACAAACCCTAGGCCATTCCAAAAATTACACGTGCACAATTTTATTAAAAATAACCAAAAAATAGTAGAGACTACAAGGATCATTCCACAAACAACCTCATATTATTTAGACAAAAATTGGATGAGATATGGATTTTCTAATGTTGAGAATAAATTAAAAAATGATGAACAAGCATGTGAAGTATGAATAATGGATGAAATAAATGGAAAAGGCACAAGGTGGAATATGCTGTACAGCGGGATCGAACGGTGGTCCCCATTCAAAAGCTGACGCGCGCGCTACTGTTCACAAACACTAACAGCATGGCCAAACACGAATTTGAAGATCAAACAACACTTTTTGGAAAATTTTTGAACATTCATCATGTGTTCTTCATGTTCATCACTCAAGAACTTTTTGTCACCAAATCAAACAAACCTTATATCAATGGAAAGCTCTTCTAATGTACATTCACAATCTCAAATTAATTTTTCCTAATTCTTCCTAAATTAAGAGAATCGAAGCCAAACATAATCATGCATGAAACATTAAATCAACATAACTCTCTCATTTCTCAACCAAATTTAGTGAAACGAATTGCAGAATTTTCTACTAAGAAAGATCTATCCAAATCATCAATCAATTTCAAGAATTATTGAATTCGAAAAATCACCTTAATTTGAAGACAGTTGCGAATTTGCGTGTTTTTGGCCTTGAAATTGCAAAACAGATGCGCTATGACTCTTGTATAGGTGAATGGAACAAGTCTTGTTGCTCAATTACGCACGATCTTGATGAAATCTTGAATTGCCATTGTTGCACCTCACTTTAATAGTCTAAAATTTGGCTTGGAAATGAAGAAATCTTGCTTCAATTAGCTTCAATAATGCATGTAAATGATGAATTGATGAAGAACAATGCAATGTTTATGCAAATTTTTGGAAAAAAAAGTGAGAGAGAAAGTGAAGAGGTTTTGGAGATCTAGATCTAGAATGTTGAATTCTGTTATGGTTAATCAAAAAACAGTTAGGATTATGTTTTTATATGTTATGTTAATGATGATTCTAATCCTAATTAGTGCTAATGAAATGGATTAGTGAAAATGCACTTTTATGCTAAATGGACAATTGGTAATTTCACCTCACTTATGCCAAACCAATGTAACAGTGAAAATTCTTTGTTGCAGCATGTTACAAATGGTGTATGTGAGCTAGTGCAAAAGGAATCATGTGAAAACAATGAATATTTTGCAAAATCACTTTTTCCCTCCACTTTTTAAAATTAAGTCCACTTGAAAAATGGCCTTTTTATGTGATGAGTTTTGATGAAATGTAATTATGGATCATGATAGTACATGTCAAATGAAGTTTGCTCAAAGAAACCTCACTCAATTTGGGCTTGTGAATCAAAAGTTATGCCACTTTGAAAATCAACTTTTTTGGACAATGATCAATCCATAACTTGCCAACCACAAATGAGAAATTCATGTTCTTGGACTTTTTGGAAAGGTGAGAGAAAGATCTACAACTTTCATGTTGAACAAATTTTCATTTGAAGCATTTTTGGACATGTAATTTTGAGGAGAAAAACTTTCCATTTTTGGCAATTTTAAATTACAAGCACTTTCTATTTTTGGAAAGTTTCCATCTGACTTTATTTTCTTCATTCTTGATGTTTGAAATGTCAAATGAAACTTGTTTAGACATGAATGAAGTGTCTCTAACTCTCTCCCACCTCCAAATCCATCATTTCAGGCACAGTTGACCATAATTGACTTTTCTGACTGATAGATGAATCTGGCTATGCACTGATGAACTTGAGCTTCAAACTCCTGATGAAATGGCTCAATGATGAAACCCTAGCTTCCATAAGCTCAATATAATCACATGATGGTCCCCATATCCATTGAACACCTCATCTCCTTGCCAAGCCCTGATTGGCCCAATACAACTGATTAGGGTTGACCAGAGGTCAAAACCCTAATCTCAAGGTATCTGATCAAGCTCAATGAATCTCTTGGTGAATACAAAACCATGAGGATGATGATGTACCATTTCAACCAAGATCAAGCTCAACCTCCTTGAGGAATCATGAAACCCTAATTTGAATCACAAACCCTCAGATGGCTAATGATCCATTCAATGAAACCCTCAGGCTTGAATCTCAAACTCCTATCTTTTGACCAAGACTTAGGAGAATGAATTGCTCAATGTAGCCACATGATATGCAACATGCTAATGACTAATGACCTAAGAAATGCAATGCAATATGTTAAGCTAGTCCCAAGAGAGGAGGGCAAATTTTGAGGTGTTACAAATGCGTGCACATGAGAAAGAATTAAAAGTCATAACAAGCAAGGGACGAGATTAAATCTGGAGATTAGATCACACGGTCCAGATTTAAACTGGAGAGGATGAAGCCACCGGAGCCACCGTCTTCTCTAGTGAGCTCTAGAATTCCGGCCAAATTGCAGAAATTAAAACCTCAACCAAATCGTGCGATCTATACATCAATAGAAAGCTGGGATGATGTACATCATTCCTGTACCATCCTTTTTCCCTCTAGATCTCCATGGTGTGAGAAATCAGAGATGGAAAAATCTGGTGTTCATCATGAACTTAATGAATTGCAAAAATCAAAAGCATAAACATGATGCCTCTATTGAGAGGACTTCAGCCAACATAAAATCTAAGCCAATAGGTCAGTGGATTAGGAGAATTGAAGGAAATACCAGTTGGAATGTAAGTTTGAGTTCTGGTGATTTGAGCTTGAAACCTTGCTTGCTTTATCAAAACAGAAGTTCAATGAAGTGTATGACGAAGGTCTAGAAGCACTAGATCTAAGAATACAACCAGATGAAGCTGAATTCTAGATCTGAATTTTTTGAAGAAAATGCAATTGCTTCTTTAGTGATGGTTAGGGAAAGATTTCTGCAGCATTTCGGGTTGAAATTCGTGTGTTTTGGAGGCTCTCATGCCATGTATTTATAGCCAATGCCATGCTGAAAGTGTGATTTCAAACTTGCATGAATGAAGAGGGCCTCCATGCATGGGCCTGTACAGGCGCATGGAGGGCCCAATTCCACATGGATTGGCAAGCTGAGATCAAGAATGAATGAAATGGACATGCAATTTTGATGCAATCAGCTCATGCATGGTAATTGAATCAAGTTTCCCAAAAATGCACTTAAAGTTCTCCTCTTCGAAAATGGTATTTGCCAAATCCAAATGTAGCCATGTGAGTAATAGTTGAAAAGGTCTTGATATAAGTAACAATTGTTATGTTGGTCAAAAATTCATTTGGAATGTGGAAATTTAGGAAATTTGAGTTTAAAGTGTGATGTGCAAAACATGTCAAGGCAAGGTTTCTAAAATTGGCCAACTTTCAAGCCCTTCTGTTTTGATGATGAAAGCTTCAAATGAAAAACCCTCCAACATCAACGTTGTAGATCTTTTCAAGAAAATCAAAGTGGGCTTAAATTTTGCATCATTTGGATTTTTGATGAAGAAGTTATGGGCACTTGAAGTTGGACTTTTTTTGACTTTTAATGCCTTTGAACCAAAAGAACTTATAATGTCTTGCATTATCACATGTAATTACTTTGATATTTTGAAATTTTGTTCAACATAACATTTGAAGCATACATCTTAAGATTTCCAATGCATTTGATCCCACCTCAAAGTCGTAAAAAATGAATGAGTTATGTCATTGGGAAGTTGACCCAAAATTAGGGTTTCAGTCAAAGTGACATATAATGTATTGGAATGGCAAATGGTTTTACAAGATTTAAATCAAATTTTGATGAACATGAAGGTTGTTCATATTATCCTTAAGATAATTCTTTCTTTGGGAACATCTCTATTTGACCAACACATAAAAAGTTAGGTCTCAGTGTATTTCAAAATAGTCAGATGGATTGACTGATCAACTTCTCAAATCCATGCCTCATATTTTGATGAATTGATGATTGAGGACACTCAAATAACTTCAAATATGCATGAAATGGTGAATTTAAATAACTTCCCTTGATTGTATTTGACCATGGGCTGAGATTGCTTCATGAGCAAGGCATTGTGGTACACAGATGAATTAGGGTTTCCTTGAGAAACAAACCTCCAACCCTTTAACTTGCTTTGATCAAAATGATGAATTAAGATGCTAGGGAGGCATATTTGATGGATGAGAGATTTGGGAACCATTACCATGCTTGCTTTCATCTTCTCTTGGCCATATCATTGCACAAAGGATCTCCTAGAAGCTTTTGACCTTGTGATTGCTCAAACTACAAACAAAAGATGTTAGTGACATATTTTTGTGCTTTTGGTTAGTAAATAAAATGGGAAAAACATTGATATACAATTCAAGCATGCTTGGTGATCTCAAATTACTCACAAGGAGTCCCACCCAAAGGCAAGGGACCAAGATGCTCAATGATCCTTGAGGCTATGCAATACAATGTTATGATGCTATGAGGGATCTTAGGGACAAAATTGGGGTCTTACAGATGCCCCTATTTAAGGTCATTCTAGCCTGATAAGTGAAGGTTAAAATCTTCGTCTCGACGAGGTAGAATGGGCTTAAATAATAACAAAGAGACGAATTTTGGTCCCTAAGAGACCTCATGATGCAAATGTATACATGCAAAGGGATAATACTTTGTGGGGAATATGTATCCACAAAGGAGTAAAGACAATCCGGAGACATTGACAATCCATATGAGTGATACATTCCATGGGACAAAATCCTGTGGACTCTTATGGGGATAAGAAGAAATGCGTGAGCAGGGCACGACTCAAAGTTTGGGGAGCAGAATTCCAAAGGGAATAAACCAATGGAAAGACTCGAGCCGACTCGAAGACACCCGTATTGGGGAATATGTCAATACCGCGAAACTATCCACAACGAATACTTCAGATAGAAATCCGGACGAAAACAATCCACTAAGGGATCTCGTTGGGGATGTCTAAAAAGACTCTCCTGGGGAAGCAGCGAGATGAGGTGTTACCGGTTACTGGGTAACAAGCTTAATGAGACATGTGATCTGAACACCGGTATAAGGGTGAGAGAACAACATGCTCGGGAAGAATGAATATCTAAGACCGGTATAAGGGTGAGAGATATCGAAACTCCGAAACATCTGAGGAAGACCTAAAAAGGTATATTTCAACTCAGGGAAATCTGACTCCCCAGGGGACAAAAGTCATAATAGGGAGAAGAAAGGGAGGAACACTAGGGATACCGGTTACTGGGCATATAATAGGTGACCAACCAAGGCGTGAATTGGGGAATATTCCCAAGACACTCATCATCCGAAAGAGGGCTAAAAGAAAACTCGATTATAGGATGGATACTCGACTCCGCAAAGGGGAAGCGAATCTTACTCAACTGGGGAAGAACAAAAGGATTCGACCGAAGAGTGCATGAGATATACTATCTATTACCATCAGAACGTAGATAATATACTCGCATTGAAGATTATCCATAACCAGTTACTGGGTTGATAAAGGATAAATCGACTAAAAAGAACAAGGCATCGGGATACCGAAACGAGGTATATAATGATGACCAATCCAGGGGAGAAACAATCGTCATCAACAACAAATGGTAGACGAGAGATGACTCGCTGGGGATAAATTGCGTAAACAGGGCAATTATCCAGGCAAAATAGGGAATATCAACACCGAATATTGGATGAAGATAACCACCAAGGAGGCGATTACACCTACCGGATACTGGGTAGGAAACCACGGAAAAGTAACCGTCATCGATTATGATGAACCAAAGGTTAACTCTGCAAAGGGGAGAAATTAGGATTTACAACTACCGGTATCAGGGTAGAAAACCACAGACTCCGTCGGGGATAATATGAATGATTACTAATTATCGAGTAATTATTCATTTATACCGCGGGGAAACAAAGGAAATAGCTTCGAGGGGCCAATTTAGGATCAAACCTAAAAGGCAAACTGAATCAAGACTTGTCCTGGTGAGGTTATAACTCAACAGGGAAACCCATCCCAATATATGTGTTGGGAGGAAGCGGAAACAACCGTCGTCCACGAGGATATAACTCAGTGGGGAATGCGGAAGGAAAGATAAACACTTTCTGCTTAATATGCTGACTCTACGTTGAGGGACCAGACACCGACACCTGCTTGGGAAGCGTATTACCACCTAGCAGAGAATAACGACAGAAGATATATGGCAAAAAATGCAATATGAATATTCCAATGTTCGGAAATTGTATGCACACATGCGTGGTTAATGTATGATGAATGCTGACAAACAGACCTTTCTAACACAAACAGGCTTCATAGGAATAACACGCAAACATCCGGTACTACCCTTCAAGAGAGAAAGCCAAAATCACCAGAGAGCGATCAATCTGCCGGAGCTCAGGGATACCAGGAAATAACAAAATCTCTGCAGGGGAGGAATCAATAGTCAACCCGGCTGGGGATAGGAGTTACAATGAGACCACATCCACCACATGAGTAACTCTACTGGCGAGTCTATCCGATGGATAAAGGGATTCTAGAGAATCAACCTGTTGGAGATCAAACCACCCTTGGGAGAGCACTGAGGATCTCTTAAGTATCCTTTCGTCATTGTGAATGTTCACTTTGTTTAAAAACAATTTATAAAAAATTTGATTGTTTAAAACAATGATATTTTCTCAATTAAAGCATGTGAAACATTTTTTGAATAGAAACAAATAAGAGTGCAAACAATTGGATAACAGGCTCAAACTTATTTGATGGAATGGTAGTTTGCAAATGGCAAGACTCCATAGATTTTTACAAGTTTGAAATTGGTGATATATATTGGAAAAGGGCTACATTGAACATAATGACCGTTTCTCCACCAATTCTGAACTCGATGTATTCGAAGCTTCGGTTGATGACGAATGAACGAGAATCTCTGACGGATGATAATTGTAGAACAAAGTCTTGTCAGGATGCAGTTACTTGCCAAATCCCTAATTTTTGCCTAGATTGCCCAGGATGAGGTACTAGATCTAGCGGGATACAAATATTCATTTTTTTTCATGTCTCTAATTTTTGCCTGGACCGCCCTTTCGGATTTTCAATCCACCGAGACGCTCATTTTTTCCTAAGCCGCCTTTTCGGGTTTTCAACTTAGCGAGCTATTCTATTTTTATTTTTAGGCGAAGTATTTCTTGACTGCATCTGAATTCATATGACGAGTGAAATCCTCCCCATCTATAGTTGTAAGTATCAAAGCGCCGCCTGAAAAGGCTCTCTTAACAACATATGGACCTTCATAGTTTGGAGTCCACTTGCCCCTGGAATCGGTCGCGAAAGACAAGACTTTCTTGAGCACAAGATCACCTTCTCGGAACACACGAGGCTTGACTTTCTTGTCAAAAGCTTTCTTCATTCTCTGCTGATACAATTGACCATGGCACATGGCAGTCAATCTCTTCTCTTCAATCAAATTCAGCTGGTCATAACGACTCTGAACCCATTCAGCATCAATCAACTTGGCTTCCATTAAGACTCTCATTGATGGGATCTCCACCTCTACTGGGAGTACGACTTCCATGCCATAAACAAGAGAGAAAGGGGTTGCCCCTGTTGAAGTGCAGACAGATGTACGATATCCATGTAAAGCAAATGGCAGCATCTCATGCCAATCTTTGAACGTAACAACCATCTTCTGGATAATCTTCTTGATGTTCTTGTTAGCAGCTTCAACATCCCCATTCATCTTGGGTCTGTAAGGAGAAGAATTATGATGTGCTATCTTGAACTTGCTACACAGCTCTTTCATCATCTTATTGTTCAAGTTAGATCCATTATCAGTAATGATTTTATCTGGCACACCATACCGGCATATGAGTTTATTCTTGATAAACTTCACGACCACCTTCCTGGTCACATTTGTGTATGACGCTGCTTTAACCCACTTGGTGAAGTAATCAATTGCTACAAGAATAAATCTGTGTCCATTGGACGCTTTCGACTCTATCATGCCAATCATGTCATTTCCCCACATGGAGAAGGGCCATGGTGATGAAATCACATTCAGAAGTGTCGGGGGAATATGGATCTTATCCGCATAAATCTGACACTTATGGCATTTCTTCACGTACTTGCAGCAGTCAGACTCCATTGTCAGCCAATAGTAGCCTGCTCTCAACATCTTTCTAGCCATGGCATGTCCATTGGAATGAGTACCAAATGAACCTTCATGAACTTCAGTCATCAACAGGTCTGCTTCATGTCTATCCACGCATCTGAGCAGAACCACGTCAAAATTTCTTTTGTAAAGCACTTCGCCATTGAGGTAGAAACTGCCTGATAATCTCCTCAAAGTCTTCCTATCTTTCACAAATGCCCCCGGTGGGTAAACCTGGTTCTGAAGGAAACACTTGAGATCATAATACCACGGCTTATCATCTTTCACTTCTTCTACTGCAAATACATGAGCTGGTCTGTCCAAGCGCATCACAGAGATATTGGGAACTTCATTCCATAGCTTAACCACAATCATTGAAGCAAGCGTGGCAAGAGCATCTGCCATCCGATTCTCATCTCGAGGAATATGATGGAAGTCAACCTTAGTAAAGAACGTTGAAATCCTCCTCGCATAATCCCTATATGGAATAAGACCAGGCTAATTCATCTCCCATTCACCCTTAATCTGATTAATTACAAGGGCCGAATCACCATAAACATCAAGATGCTTGATCCTTAAATCAATGCATTCCTCCAATCCCATAATACATGCCTCATACTCAGCCATATTATTCATGCTATATTATGCATGCCCCGAGGAGTAATAATCACTGCCCCAATACCATTTCCATACTGATTTACAGCGCCATCGAACACCATACTCCATCTGGAACCAAGCTCTGGCCCTTTATCGAGTGTAGGCTCATTTCATTTTCAAATACAAAATTTCCTCATCCGGGAAGTCATACTGAACTGACTGATAATCCTTGATCGGCTGGTGTGCCAAATGGTCAGCCAAGATACTACCTTTAATAGCCTTCTGAGCTTGATACTCAATATCATACTCAGATAACAACATCTGCCAACGGGAAATCCTTTCTGTTAAATTAGGCTTCTCGAAGATGTACTTGATTGGATCCATTCTGGATATCAACCAAGTCGTATGATTTATCATATACTGGCGTAAGCGCTTAGCAGCCCAAGCCAAAGCATAACATGTCTTTTCAAGCATTGAGTATTGAGACTCACAATCAGTGAACTTCTTACTTAAGTAGTAGATATCATACTCTTTCTTCCCTGATTCATCTTGCTGACCAAGGACACAACCCATTGAATCTTCAAGAACAGTCAGATACATGATCAATGGTCTCCCTTCCACAGGTGGGGACAGAATCAGAGGCTCAGACAAATACTATTTAATACTGTCAAAGGCTTTCTGGAAATCCTCGGTCCAATCATGAGACTGATCTTTCCAGAGGAGCTTGAATATCGGCGCACATGTGGCAGTCATGTGGTATATGAATCTGGAGATGTAATTCAAGCGACCAAGAAAACCTCGGACTTGCTTCTCAGTTTTGGGTGCAGGCATCTCTTGTATTGCTTTGACCTTTGCAGGATCAACCTCAATACCTCTTTCACTGACGATGAAGCCCAATAACTTGCCGGAACGGACTCCAAATGTACACTTGTTGGGATTCAGACGAAGCTTATACTTCCTCAAGCGCTGGAAAAGCTTCAACAAGTGCTCTACATGTTCAACCTCCGTTCTTGACTTAGCAATCATATCATCAACATATACCTCAATCTCCTTGTGTATCATATCATGAAACAAGGTAGTCATAGCTCGTTGATACGTGGCTCCGGCGTTCTTCAAACCGAATGGCATCACTCGATAACAGAATGTTCCCAAGGTGTGATGAATGTTGTCTTCTCCATATCCTCGGGTGCCATCTTAATTTGATTATATCCGGAAAATCCATCCATAAATGAGAAGACTTTGAATTTAGTTGTATTGTCTACCAGCATATCAATATGTGGTAGAGGGAAATCATCTTTCGGACTAGCTTTATTCAAGTCTCTATAGTCCACACACATCCGGACTTTTCCATCTTTTTTAGGCACGTGCACAATATTGGCCACCCATTGAGGATATATAGAAGTCACCAGAAACCCCACATCAATTTGCTTTTGAACTTCCTCTTTGATCTTCACTGCCATATCAGGATGAGTTCTTCTGAGCTTCTGCTTCACAGGCACGCACTCAGGCTTTAAAAGCAGGAAATGTTGGACAATATCAGTATCCAGACCCGGCATGTCTTCGTATGACCAAGCAAAGACGTCGACGTATTCTCGTAGTAATTCAATCAACCCCTTCTTAACAGATTCTTCCAGGAGTGCCCCAATCTTTACCTCTCGCACACAATCTTCAGACCCCAAGTTGATTGTTTCCAGATTTTCAAGATGCGGCTGAATGATCTTCTCTTCATGCTCAAGTCGCCGGGTGATCTCATCAGGAATCTCTTCAACATCATCTTCCTCTGCCTCAAATACAGGGAATTCAAAATTGGGAGATGGCTTTGAGTCATTATGTTCAATGGGTCTAGAAATCAACCTGCATAATGATTTTGGATATGAAAAGCTTTAGAATTCAAACAAGGCAAATCATTATGCAGATGAAAAGATTTTATTCTATTTTTAGGGTTTTATGTGATCACCAATTTCATGCAAAAACGAAAAGGGAAAATAATTGGAAAAACAAACATTTAACATGAATTTATTGAATGAAAATATCATTGTATTTATGTTGCCAACAATGTCATCACTCCTCCTTTTGGCATGGGAGAAGGGTTTTTAAACAAAGTGATCATTACGTTGACTTGTGGATAACTGTAGGAATATCCACAGCGACCCAATTGTTGCAGATCCCTCCAGGGATGATGAAATTTCCAGAATCCTCTGTATCTTCTTCCAAGACAGCAGCAGCTTCCTCATCCTGACCAGTGTGGATGAAACCTCCACTCTTGAATAGCCCTTTCTCATTGAAAATCCCAGAGGAAAAGCCTATGCCAGCCCGAGACTTATTGTCTTCTAGCTCGATCATTTTTCCTAGACCAGCAATTGCACCACACTCAATGTCCAACTTCGCATCTTTATAGGAAGTAAATGAAGGAGTTCTCTTCTCAATAGGCTCAGCTATAGATAAAGCTTGGAAAGGAGTTCCAACTTCATCCTTAACATCTATGTACGAGAAGGAAGACAAGTGGCTAACCAGGAGAGCCTTTTCTCCCCCTACCACTACCAGTTTCTTATTCTTCACAAATTTCAGCTTCTGTTGTAGGGTGGATGTCACGGCGCCAGCCTCGTGAATCCATGGTTTGCCTAAGAGACAACTGTACGATGGGTGAATGTCCATGACCTGGAAGGTGATATGGAAATCACTTGGTCCAATTTTGATTGGGAGATTAACTTCCCCAATCACAGTTTTACGCGACCCATCGAAGGCCTTCACAGCTACTCCACTCTGCCTCATGGGAGTCCCTTGATATGACAATTTCGAGAGAGTGGACTTCGGCAATACATTCAGGGATGACCCAGTGTCCACTAGCACATTGGACATGGCGTCGTCTTTGCAGTTCATGGAGATGTGTAATGCCAAGTTGTGGTCTCTTCCCTCCTCAGGGAGATCAGAGTCATAGAAACTCAAATTGTTACAAGCAGTGATATTTGCAACAATACTATCGAATTGTTCTATAGTGACATCATGATCTACATATGCGACATCCAAAAATTTCTGCAGAGCCTCTCTATGTGGTTCTGAATTCAATAGCAAAGATAATACTGTTATTTTGGAGGGTGTTTGTAGAAGCTAGTCTACAACATTGTATTCACTCTTCTTGATGAGCCTTAGCATCTCATCACAGCCTTCTTTCTCATTACCACTAGGGCCAACAGAAGTAGGAGTTTTTAGTACAGAGGAGGGTTTATCAGCAAGTGCCGGATTCGGAGAATTCACCGCATTCCCAATCGGGCGTTCAACAATATCAACATTAGCTTGAGGTTTCGGTGGTGCTGAAAATACACGACCGCTCCGGGTCAAAGCACTTACATCAGCGATGTTCACCACAGATGAAGAAGGCAAAGGCACTTCTTTCTCTCCTTCTACAGCAACAGCGTTGTAACGAAAGGGAATCACTTTTTCAGAAGAATACGGTACTGGACCGGCAGGCTTAATGATAAGAACAGGAGAAACCTTCTGCTTGCTACCATCATACTTAATGGTAACAGGCTCGGGCATCCGGAACACTGGGGAAATTACGTTAACCTCTGGCTCATCTTCGTCAACATTCCTATTCTGAAGGATCTCAATAACTCCTTCATCCAGCATTTCCTGAAGATCTTTACGCACCTGGCGACAACGCAATCGGTTAACAGAGCAGACTCGACATCTATCATGGTCGTGTTCATAGTGACTATAATCACATAGCAAACGATGCATCTCGACCAGGGATTGTCGGATGTGACTGACATATTTGACTTTGTACTTGCCGGGGAAGCCCTAGACCATGACGACATATTTCCCATGCTCGGGCAATGGGTTCCTCTTCACATTAGGACCTACGTCCTCAAAACACAGAATGCCACACCTTACAAGGTCTTGAACCTTTGTCTTTAAAGGATAGCAATTCTCCACGTCGTGGCCGGGAGCACCAGAATGGTAAACACAATGCAATTCGGGCTTATACCACCGTTGAGGGTTAGCAGGTATAGTCGGTGGGTCTCTCAGAGTAATCAACTTCCTCTCTATTAAAGAAGGGTATAACTCTGTGTACGTCATCGGAATAGGATCAAAAGTGACCTTTTTCCTCTCGTAACTCGTGCTGGTTTGATTACTGTTTCGAGGCTGGTAGGCCTGCTGTTGCGGACGGTGTTGTTGCTGCTGATATTGCTGATGTGGTTGTTGATTGTTGCTATGTTGTTGGTACTGTTGATTGTCTCTGAAAATAGGTGCTATATGAGCCACCTGGTGCTGGTTACTGGCGGGACGCACGGTCTTCCTCCTCACAGAGGGTCTTCTTGGTTTCATATGGTAGATCACAGCATGTGCCTCTCCATCTTTCTTCTTCGCAAACGCCCCATAACGTTTGGCAGAAGAGCCTTCTTCTCTGGTTAGACGTCCTTCTCTAACCCCTTCTTCTAAACGTATCCCCATATTCACCATCTCGGTGAAATCTGAAGGAGCGCTAGCAATCATCCGCTTATAATAGAATGAACTCAAGGTCTTCAAAAAGATCTTGGTCATTTCCTTCTCTTCTAGCGGAGGCACGATCTGTGCTGCCACCTCTCGCCACCTCTGGGCATACTCTTTGAATGTTTCCTTGTCTTTCTGGGACATGGCCCTCAATTGATCCCTATCGGGAGCCATATCCATATTATATTTGTATTGCTTGACGAAGGCTTCGCCAAGGTCGTTGAAAGATCGGATGTTCGCACTGTCTAACCCCATGTACCATCTCAGCGCAGCACCGGACAAACTATCCTGAAAGTAGTGGATGAGCAACTAGTCATTATTAGTCTGAGTAGACATCTTCCTGGCATACATGACCAGGTGGCTGAGAGGACAAGTGTTTCCTTTGTATTTTTCAAAGTCGGGGACCTTGAACTTCACGGGAATCTTTACATTGGGAACCAAACACAGTTCGACAGCAGACTTGCCGAAGAGATCCTTTCCTCTAAGAGTCTTCAATTCCTTGCGAAGCTCCAGAAATTGATCGTTCATTGCGTCCATCTTCTCATAGACATCTGGGCCTTCAGATGGCTTAGAATGATAGATGGTGTCGTCTACCCTGGGAAGAGTATGCACGACAGGAGGAGGAACAGCAAGGACCGGGCTAGATGCCTACATAGAAGCAAAAGTAGGACCAGGACCCTCAGGCATGAAATTATGAGGCATCCCCCAAGGGAATCCGGTTGACATAGATGTAGGAGCAAAGTATGCACTGGCTGCAGGCACAGTTGAGGAGACAATCTCTGAGATAACTGTCCTCTGGGGAGGAGTTGAAGTCGTCGGAGAAGACTGGCTCTGGGCAGCCAGGAATGATTCCATCAAAGCACTTAGTCTGGCCACTTCCTCTTTGAGTTCACAGTTTTCTTGCTCTAGTTGATCCACCAGTCTTACAGAGTTGGCTCTAGTGTAGTACCGGTGAGTCAGCTTGTCTTCAAAATAAATGAAGAGCACAGAGTTAGACCACAGGACAAGAAGTCGGGAACCAAAACCTGCTTATGCACATGATGCATGCAATGCTTGTGCACATGATTTGTTTTTATATTTCAAAGGAACTCTAGGGTTTTCCTTGCAAATTTTTGGAATCATTTGACATTTATCGCATATAGAAATATCTCATAAAAATAATATCAGGGAAAAGAAGTACATCATTGTCAATTATGTACAAGAGGAAAGGAAAATAATCATCCTATGGATCCCTAGAAACAATCATCAAATGCTCGGGACACCGGAAGATAGGATGCACGAAGCCTCTTCACCTCCCTCCTCATAAGCTGCCTCCATATCCGCCTTCTCTTTGGCGAGTCGATCGTACTTCCTCTTCCAAAACCGGGAAGACTGAGGAATTAGAGAAGTCCATACATCATTAGGATCATCAATAACCTGATGCTCAAGGAACTCTATCAAAGCATCCTTCTCCTTAATCTGCTGAAGCAACTCTTCCCTTTCACGGATCCAGGCACGTGATAGGTCTTCGTCTCTCAACTACTCTACTCCTTGGTTAGGGAGGGTTGAAGACCCAGCCATATCCAAAGGTGTAGGTCTCGGATACTCGTAAGGCATGAGATATTCAGACGCTCTCTTCCTAACCCAAACAGTATAAGGCTCCAAAGCAATGCAATTCTTAGGACCTAACTCCTTCCTTCCTTTCTTATGAATCTTGCGCCAAGCGCGGACCATTCTGCCCTTCAAGCCTTGGGGATCTTTACCCTCCTGAAAGAACACACCCTCTAACAGAATGTTATTAGGTTTATCCTTTAGGGGGAACCCAAGCTGACGACGTGCCAAAATAGGGTTGTAGTTAATCCCACCATATGTACCAAGAAGAGGTACATTGGAGAATTCACCACAAGAGTCGATAATATGCACACCATCATATACGCGATTGTACGAAGAGATATCATCATTAGTGAGAGACATAAGTCTCGTGGACCACCGTAGACATCCCTTGTTCTCCTTGAAAGCGATCGTCTGAGGTAAGTGAGAAATAAACCACTTATACAACAGAGGCAAATAGCACACAATGGCGCCACCACCCTTTGCATTCCTCATATGCAAAGAGAAATAGGTATCACCCAACAGAGTCGGAACGGGATTAAGAGTAGATAAGATCCTAATAGCGTTCACATCCACAACCTTGTCGATGTTGGGGAACAATACTAACCCATAGATAAGAAGTACAAATATGGCCTCAAAGGCGTCCTCACTCATGGCCTTCCCATAAACAGTAGCTTGAGCAATGAGGAACTCAGAAGGGAGACCTTGAATTCCACCTTTGGTAGTCATATGAGCACAAACCAGGGATTCATCTATGTGCAACATGTCAGCTATCTCTTGAGAAGTAGGGATACTCTCTAAGCCACTGAACGGCAACTGATCCAGGATAGGTATACCCACAAGATAAGCATACTCCTCAAGGGTAGGCAAAAGTTGAAAGTCCGAGAACGTGAAGCAACAGTACAAGGGATCATAAAACTGTACCAATACACTCATCAATCCTTCGTCCACCTGAGTAGTCAGAAGAGGAAGAAGCTTCCCAAAACGAGCTTTGAAACCCAAGGGATCTAGTACATAGGATGTCAGATTCCTTAACTCTTTCAAATCTGGTTGCCTGAAGCTGTACTTCTTTGTATTCCTTCTTTGTCTTTCCATGTCTGAAAATTTTGCAAATAAACCCCTTAAGTTCCTTGAAAATTTTCTTCATTATTGATGATATGGATGCAAGTGAGTGCATGAATGCATGAATGCAACAATCACACTCAAGGATCAAGTAAAGCACACCAAACAAAGGTCATGGGATGGATCATATCATCCTTAATATCAATCATCCATTTTGGTGGATTATGGTTTACACCTTATATACCACTCACTAATCACACTAAAATCAACATTAGGCTTTGGTAATTAAGATTAGGGAGATATGAGGTGAATTGCAAAATTGCCAAATGCATCTAGCATGGCCATGTAGCACGTGAACAGTACCATGCTGAGCTTCAAATTCACTTAAAATTATCCCATAAACATGATGGAATGATCAAATTGCTTGTAGCTTAGGCCAAATTTGAATTATAAAATTTCCCTCCATTTTG
Source organism: Lathyrus oleraceus (assembly GCF_024323335.1). Lineage (NCBI taxonomy): Eukaryota > Viridiplantae > Streptophyta > Magnoliopsida > Fabales > Fabaceae > Lathyrus > Lathyrus oleraceus. Next base: position 429,953,057 of record NC_066585.1, on the reverse strand, counting down.
CACATGTGTGAACAAGTGATCATATGAGCTTCTTTCATGCAAGGCAATGATTCATTTGGAAAGTATTGGTCACAAGGAGCATTTTTCAAAAAGAGTGGACCAATTTGGAGTTTTGAATCAAAAGTTATCCCACTTTGAACTTCCATGCATACTTTGTGATCATTTGGCCATAACTTCTCAACCAATCATCAGATGGACATGATATAGGAATTTTTTAAAAGAGGAGAGAAAGATCTTCAACTTTCATGTTCACCAAAAATCCATTTGAAGCTTCTTTGATGTTGAAATGTGGGCCAAAAACTTGTCATTTTTGGAAACTTGGAATTACAGGTCACTTTCCATTTTTGGAAACTTTTGCCATGACTTCAAAATCTTTAAGATAGATGTTTGACATGATGAATAGGCCTTGTTTGAACATGATTAGGATGTTTCAAATCATTTCCCCCACCTCAAAGCACTCAGTTGACTACACAGTTGATTATTTGGTTTTCAGATGACCTTGACATGCTTGAATGAACTTGGGCCTTTACCACTCGGGGATATTGCTTCAAAATGAAACCCTAGCTCATATAAGCTCCATATAATATCATGTGGTCCTCATCTCAAGAAAATACCTTAACTCAATGCACAAATGAAATCCTTGAAAACCTTGACCTGATGCTTGCTTCAGCTACAAAACAAATGTTAGTGACATATTTTTGTGCTTTTGGTTAGTGATTAAAACAAGAAAAGCAAAGATATACAATGCAAGCATGCCTGGTGATCTTAAACCACTCACAGGAGATCCCAACCCAAAGGTAAAGGAAACCAAGATGCTCAAATGATCCTTGAGGCTATGCAATGCAACAATATGGTGCCATGAGGGACCTTAGGGACAAAATTGGGGTCTTACAGTAGTAAATTGGATACTCTTTCTTTCCTGATTCATCTTGCTGACCAAGAACATAACCCATGCTCTCATTAAGCACAGTGAAATACATGATCAATGGTCTTCCTTCAACAAGCGGAGACATAATCGGAGGCTCAAGTAAATACTCTTTGATATTGTCAAAAGCTTTCTGGAAATCTTCGGTCCAATCAAAAGACTAATCTTTCCGAAGTAGCTTGAAAATAGGAGCGCATGTGGCATTCATATGTGATATAAATCTTGAGATATAATTCAATCGGTCGAGAAAACCTCTGACTTGCTTCTCAGTTTTGGGTGCAGGCATTTCTTGTATTGCTTTGACCTTGGCAGGATCAACTTCAATACCCTTCTCACTGACGATAAATCCCAACAACTTACCAGAATGATAGCCAAAGGTACACTTATTGGGATTGAAGCGGAGTTTGTACTTTCTCAAACGCTGGAATAACTTTAACAAATGCTCAACATGTTCTTCTTCATTAGTTGATCTGGAAATCATATCATGAACATAAACTTTAATTTTTGTGTGCATCATATCATGAAAAAGAGTGGTCATATCCCTTTGGTAACTTGCACCAGCATTCTTTAAACCGAAAGGCATCACTCAATAACAGAATGTTCCCTAAGGTGTAATGAACGTGGTCTTCTCCATATCTTCAGGTTCCATCTTGATTTGATCATAACTGGAAAATCCGTCCATAAATGAAAAGACTTTGAATTTAGTTATATTATCGACCAACATGTCAATGTATGGCATAGGAAAATCATCTTTCGGACTGGATTTATTCAAACCTCTGTAATCAACACACAAGCAGACTTTTCCATCTCTCTTCGAAACAGGCACAATGTTGGCCACCAACTACGGATATTCAAAGGTAACAAGAAAACCATTATCAATTTGCTTATGTACTTCCTCTTTTATCTTTACTTCCATATCAGGATAAGTTCTTCTCAACTTCTGCTTGATCGACGAGCATTCTGGCTTCAACGACAATCTATGTTCCATAATCTTAGAATCCAAACTAGGCATGTTTTGATAGGACCAAGAAAACACATCGGAATATTCTTGAAGAAGATCAATCAACCCCTTCTTAGTCTCTGGACACAGTGGAGACCCAATCATGACTTCCTTCACATCATCTTCCAAACCCAAGTTGATTAGTTCAATTTTCTCTTCAAACGACGGAATGACTCTTTCCTCATGCTCAAGTAAACTAGATAATTCATCAGATACTTCTTCATCATTTTCTTCCTCAGCCTCAAACACAGGGAAATCAAAGTATGAAGAGGGAGTAGGGTCATTGAATTGAATGGGGTTGAGAACCAACCTGCATAATGATTTGATATTTTGATTTTAGAGAAGTGAATTGTGACCAAATATTATGCAGATGGAATATTATTATTTAATTATGTTTTTTGTGATTACCATTTTCAGAAAAGCAAAAAGTAAAAATAAAACATCATAGATATAGATGAATAAAATTGTATTTTATTGATGATAATAGAAATGCCCAACAATGTTCACTTCTCCCTTAGGCATAAGAGAAGAATTTTTTTCTTAAAAAATGAAAACATATTACTTAGATTGGTGAACAACAGTAGGATCATCAATATCAACCTAATTGTTGCAAGTATGGCCATGCGTCACAAAGATGGCACAACTTTCATCTTCAATATCACCATCCTCAATCATAGTAGCTGAGTGTTGATCACTATCATGCATGAACCCTCCACTGCGGAAACTCGGTTACACATCTTCAACTTTGATGTTGAAGGACCCTAGTTGAAATCCCAATCCATCCCTATTCTTGTTCTCAGCAATCTCTATCATTCGACCCCACTAATCAATACTTCCAGCCTCAATAGCCTTTTGAGCATCCTTCAAAGAAGACATGGGTGCCCCCGTTTTCTATACTACATCAGTAATAGACAAGGCTTGGAACGATGTTCCAACCTCCTCGTTAGCTTCAACGTATGAAAAGGATGACAAATGGCTCATAAATAGTGCCTTTTCTCCACCAACAATGACAAGCTTTCCGTTCTTCACAAATTTAAGCTTCTGGTGTAGAATAGACGTCACAACTCCATCATCATGAATCCATGGCCTTCCTAACAAGCAATTATAAGCCGAGTGGATATCCATTGCATGGAAAGTAATTTGGAAATCACTCGGACCTATCTTAATTGGAAGGTCCACTTCACCAATAACAGTTTACAAGAACCATCAAATGCTTTAACAATCACGTAACTATACCTCGTTGAGGTGCATTGGTAAAAAAGTCTTGACAATGTTGACTTTGGAAGCACGTTTAAAGATGACCCAGTGTCAACCAGCACATTGGACATAGCATCCTCCTTGCAGTCCATAGAAATAGGGAGTGTTAGATTGTGATTTCTGCCTTCCTCAAGAAGTGATGTTGGCAACAATATGGTCAAACTGATCCACAGTAACATCGTGTTCAACATAAGCTTGCTCAAGCACTTTCTGCAATTCCTCCCTATGTGCCTCAGAATTCATCAATAAGGACAACACAAAGATCTTTGACAGGGTTTGGAGCAACTGCTCCACCATATTGAACTCACTTCTTTTGATTAGCTTTAAGACTTCATCATCATCATTAGCCTTCAATTTGCTGGATTCTCCAGACTGACACACTGAAGTACTAACTGGATTTGCTACTGAAATTTCTACCTTCTTACTGGCTACCACATCTTCTACCTCCTTCAAAAAAACCGGACCAAACACACGACCACTACAGGTCACCTTCACGATATCAGCAATATTTACCATAAAATCTGCAATTGGTAGAGGAACCTCTTGACCATTCTTAACCATTGTGACATTATACTAATAAGCCACAACTTTATCAGATGTATACGGAACAAGGCTCGCTAACCATATTACTAACGATGATACCAATCTATTAATACTGTTATTGTTGCTGCTATCGAACTGGACTACTATCCGCTTCGGGGTCTTGAACACATGCACAATTACATTTACATCATTTACCTCTCTCGACTGACAAATCTGGATAAGACCTTCATCCATTAGCCTCTGAATATCCCTCTTGAAAATAACACATCCACGAGGGTTCACGCTGCATATCACACAACGATCATGGTCATGCTCATAATCACTGACTAAACAGATATCTTTATGAATTGCCACCAAAGATTGTCTAATATGGCGGACATCATAAACCTTATACTCACCAGAACAACCATCTACCATATTGACAGAAGCATTATCGTGAGCAGGCAATGGATTAGCTTTCACATTAAGCGCTCGATTCTCAAAGGACACCATCCCACTTTTCACAAGCTTTTGTACTCCATACTTCAACAAATATTAGTTTTCTATGTCGTGGCGAGGGGCTCCCTGGTGAAAGGCACAATGAAGTTCAAGTTTGAACCACCATGGAAGTGGCTTAGGAATTTGCGGAGGATTTCTGGGTTGAATTAGGTTCTTGAGAACCAGAGGCGGGTACAATTCTGCATAGGACATAGGAATAGGGTCAAAGGAGACCTTCTTCCTCTCAAAATTTTTCTGGTTATTATTGTTGTTATTGTAGTCGGTTCTTTGTTACAGTTGTTGTTGTTGACGTGGTTGTTGTTGAATCAGAACAAATTGATTATTGGAGTTGTTGGAAAATACAGGAATCACTGATGAAACTTGATGTTGATGTTGACAAGGTTGAGAACTCTTTCTGATATAAGGCCTCCTCTTCCTCCCCAAAGTTACTGAATTAGTTTCCCGCTCCTTTCTCTTGGAGAAAGTACCCCCATACTTCTTGCTAGACGATGCTTCTTCTTTAGACAAACGTCCCTCACAGACGCCTTCTTCTAACCACATCCCCATATTTACCATTTTGGTGAAGTCATTGGGGTCACTGGCAATCATACGTTTGTAATAAAACGAACTCACCGTCTTCAAGAAAATCTTCGTCATCTCTTTCTCTTCTAATGGTGGACTACTCTGGGCAGCAAGTTCCCTGCACCTATGAGTATACTCCTTGAATGTCTCCTTATCTTTCTGAGACATAGACCTTAGCTGGTCTCTATCAGGCGCCATATCAATGTTGTATTTGTACTGCTTAACAAAGGCTTCACCCAAGTCATTGAAAGTACGGACACTTGCACTGTCTAACCCCATATACCATCTCAAAGGAACACCTGTCAAACTATCTTGGAAGTAATGAATCAGTAACTAATTATTATCAATTTGTGTAGACATCTTTCTGGCGTACATCACAAGATGGCTTAGCGGACAAGTGTTTCCCTTATACTTTTCAAAGTCAGGGACCTTGAAATTCATCTAGATCTTCACATTGGGTACCAGGCAAAGCTCAACAGCAATCTTCCCAAATAAATCCTTCCCTCTAAGAGTCTTCAACTCCTTACACAGCTCGAGGAACTGATCCTTCATTTAGTCCATTTTCTCATATACATTTAGGCCCTCAGATGGCTCAGAGTGGTAGATGATATCCTCAACACGAGGCAAAGTGTGAACAACTGGATAAGGCACGGACATGATCAGGCTAGATGTCGGCAGAGAAACAAAAGTGGGTGCATACCCTTCAGGCATTAAGTTGGATGGCATTCCCCAAGGGAATCCAATGGGCATGGAAGGACCAAATTGGCTAGCAGCAATAGGAACAGTTGAGGTAGCAACCTCAGAAATAACAGTGCCCTGGGGAGGAGTTGCAGCAGTTGGTGAAGACTGATTCTACGCAGCAAGAACAAACTCCATCATAGCAGTTAACCGTGCAATTTCATCCTTCAACTCTCTACTCTCTTGTTCTAAGTGCTCCATGATCTTTGGTTGATTAACGCAGTGTTGTATCAGTGAGCCAGCTTAGCCGAAGCACAAAAGAATAACCGATAAGACATCTGGCGGAAGCAAACCTGCTATGCAAATGATGCATGAAATGTAATGTTTTTTTTATATTTAATTTCAAGGAACATGTGAAGTTTTATTTTCATATATTAAATAATAACAATAGTAACAATTTGATTGACCATAAAATCTCTGTTTTTATTCATAAAATTTGGAAGGATTACACTTAGTACAATTTTAGAAACCAAATTACAAATACAAGAGAAAAGGAAACTAATCATCCTAAGGATCCCTTAGCAAAGGTATCCAATGATCTGGCTGTAGGTGCGTACTTCCTTTGGATGCGTCGAATCTCGGACTCAAAGGATGTTTTCATCTGAGCTTCCTCAAGGACAAGCTGATCAATAATCTTCCTCAAAGTACCGGAAGGCTGAGGCATACAAGAGGAAGGTGGACCCCATGACTCTCTCTGTCTCTTCATTACTCGGTCTTCAAGAAGTTCAATAAGCGCGTCTTTATCCTTTGACTCAAGATGCAACTCCTCATGCTTTCGGCTAAAAGCATGGAACCGCTCTTCCCACATATCCCTCTCTTGCTTCATCTTAATGAGTGTGTCTTCCAACTCCTCTATATCTTGGTTAGGGAGAATTGATGGCTCAGCCATAACCAAAGACATAGGTCTTTCACAAGCATACGACATCTTCAGCTCCAGAGCTCTCTTCTTCACCCAAGTAGTGTAAGCTTCCATAGCTACACAGTTGCATGGACCAAGCTAAGACTTCCCTTCCTATGCACCTTATGCCAAGCATGTATCATCCTCTTCTTCGAATGTTGGGGATCTTTACCCTCTTGATAGAAAATACCTTCTAACCGAGTATTATTAGGTTTGTCTCTCAAGGGAAACCCAAGTTGACGACGAGCCAAAGCGGGGTTGTAGTTGATTCCTCCTTGTGTACCAATGAGAGGCACATTAGAGAATTCACCACAACTTTCAATAATATCCACACTACTCAATGCAGAATCATACCAAACAATATCATCATTAGTAAGAGAGCTAAGTCTCTGAGACCACCGTAGACATTGCTTGTTCTCCAATAAAGCAGGCGTCTGAGGCAAGTGCAAAATAAACCACTTGTACAGAAGAGGAACACAATAAACAATAACCCCACCTCCTTTAGAATTTTTCAAATGCAAAGGGAAATACATGTCACCCAACAAAGTAGGAATATGGTTCCCAATCAAGAAAACTCTGATGGTGTTAACATCAACAAAATCATCAATGTGAGGGAACAAAGTTAGACCATAGATGAGAAACACAATAATGGCTTCAAAAGAATCCACACTACTGGCTTGAGCAAATACAATAGCTTTTTCTTTGAGGAACTCAGAAGTCAACCCCATAATTCCTCCTTTCTTCACCCAATGAGTCTCAATCTCAGACTTCTTCAGATGAAGAGCTTCAGCTATGATATGAGATATGGGAATCTCCTCCAATCCACTAAAAGGTACCTTGTAAGAAACAGGTATTCTCAAGAGATGGGCATACTCCTCTAATGTAGGCATAAGCTAATAATCGGGAAAAGTGAATCACTGGTAGACAGGATCATAGAACTGAACCGAAATGCTCAAAAGTCCTTCAACCAAATCAGTAGATAACATAGACAAGAGCTTCCCATGACGTTGCTTGAAGTCCAAGGGATCTAATACAAAATATGACAAATTCCTTAGCTCTTTCAAATCAGGACATATGAAACTGTACTTCTTAGTGTTTCTTCGTCGATAATCCATGGTCTGAAAATATTTGCAAATAAGACCTCAGTTCCTTGAAATTTATTTTTCTGTGATGAATGTTATGATGCGCATGTATGCATGAATGCAACAATCACAAACAAGGGATCACACACAAGGCAAACACAAACAAAGGTCAAGGGATGGATCAAGTCATCATCAATATCAATCATCCATTTTGGTGGATTATGGTTTTCACCTTATCAACACCCAAGTTCCATTGATATTGACAAGACTTGATCGGATCAATCGAGAATCAAAGGGTTTGTTATGAGCCATGAGCATGGAGTCAGGTTAAGAACCATCCCAAATGAGTGTACTAAGGATAAAAACCTGTAGATCATGTTCTAAAAATATCTCAGATCTTGACTCCATCTATCAGATAGTACAAGTTAGGATGACTGACTCATCAACCCATAATATTCTCAAGAGAAACTTGTCTGAGTGTAGTATCGTGTAACAACTATTATCAGGTCTACACTTGAACATTCTCCTCACTACGTCCTAAGTAAGCCAAGTTGGGTTAAATGTTATACGATCCTCAGCTTCTCGGACCCCAAATCAGAGAAAGTAATGTCTAACCACAAATAACTTGTGTGACATTAGTAACTCCAAAATGCACTACAACAAACAAGACCTTAGACAGCGCTTTTTTTAGCCTTAGACAGCGCTTTAAAGCGCTGTCTAAACCTCCGCTGCTAAAGGTTTAGACAGCGCTTTTTTAAATCTTAAAAGCGCTGTCTAAGCCCCCCCCTTAGACAGCGCTTTGGCCAAAAGCGCTTTATAAGACCCTCTTATTTTAAATTTTTTAGGTATACCTTAGACAGCGCTTTTGAAAAGCGCTGTCTAAGCCCCACCCCCTTAGACAGCGCTTTGGCCAAAAGCGCTTTCTAAGACCCTCCTATTTTAATTTTTTTAGGTATACCTTAGACAGCGCTTTTTACAAAAGCGCTGTCTAAGGTATACGAAAATTTTTGAAGCTTTTGTTTTAAACCACATTTTTTCCAGGTTTATAAACCAGAATTTCTACCTGTTTTCAACCAGATTTTGACAGACAATTATCACATTTTATATATGCCATTTTGGCCTTTTTTCTACCAATTTTTGGCTAACAAATATATATATACCAATTCAAACCAATTTTGCCTTAAATGTATCAAAATATATACAAATTTATGTACACATTTACAAGTCATTACATATACTACAAATGTACACATTAATTACACAAATTTATGAACAAACATTGAGCTCTATCATGAATTGACACCACTCCTCTTTGATTTCGTCCACTTGATCCTTTGTATAAAATGAACACTTGAATTCCTCAAAGTACTACATAATAATATAACATATTTTGAATTAATTCCAACTATTTAATTATATGAGATATGTGTAAATATAAAAAATAACTCATAAGTTAGAAATACATACATCGGTGGGAATCTTTAATCGGCCCAAAGCAAGAGTATCTCGCATAAACCTCAACATGAAATACCCGCAATCTATTTGATTACGTTGTTGAGGACACTACATATGAAAAAAAAAGATGGTCTAGCATGCATAAATTCTTGGTTACATTTTAATTACACTAAGTCAAATGCTTATAGGTTTAGATTTCTTGTATCTTTTGAAGTAGGCCATCATTCATTAAAGCTTTGTACTTTTTCCATCAAAATTAGTTTTTTTAGCCTTGTAATTAGCAAATGTAAAAAAGGTACGTTGGTCCACCAATTTGAATATGTGAAGGACAAAGCAGCAAGCTTTTGAAAATTATTTCCTTTTTCTCTCTGTATAATTTCCATGATTGGATGAAAAAGTAATCAAATAAACTAGTGTTTCAAGTAGGTATAGACCTTGCTATAAAAAACTCAATGGTGAATTCTTATCATTTTTTTGACATCCATATTAAAAACATCATTGTCTAAAGATAATACTTGAAAAATAAAGGAGGCATTGAGTAATATTCACAAACCTCAATACAAGGCAAGTTTCCAACTGAGTCTACTGGCTTACCATGCAACCAAGCTTCCCTGTTACTACCAAACACATGAGAGAATATTTCCCATTAGTGGAAACCATTCATACTGACCAAAGAAAGCAATCTTTTACTGTCTTATTTATAGACCCTTTTACTTATTCTGTTCATTCAAATAAAGTTTTATCCCACCCATGTGACATTGCATCTCTCTCTATTATATTATATATATATATATATATATATATATATATATATATATATATTATATATATATATATATATATATATATATATATATATATATATATATATATTATATATATATATATATATATATATATATATATATATATATATATATATATATATATATATATATATATATATATATATATATATATATATATATATATATATATATATATATATATATATATATACTATGAAGCACAGATTCGGTAACCGAATACGATATTGTTACTGACGTGTCGACACTAATAATAATTTTAATAATGAATAAATTGAAAATAATCATAAGTGTCAATATCGTGTAGTGTACTCTTAATAGAAATTGAAAATAATCATAATATTGTTACTAACCGGATACGATATTGAATTTCTGAGTCTTTGTCTTACTCCTTTTTAGAAATTGCTATACTGTGTAGTGTACTCTCTCTCTCTTTTTCTTTCTCAGTCACTTCAATTTTTCTCTTTCAATTTGGGTGGTTCATTCTATTAGAATTAATTCATATTTAATTGTAATATTTTCTTAGGCCCTAAGTTTGTTAGAGGGTATTTTAGTATTTTCTCTTATTCTAGTAACCCTAATTTTAGCTTATAAATAGGGTGACAATCATTGTAACTTTAATCATGTTTTGTAGCCGTCATTCTCTGAATAGAATATTCATCTTTCATTCTACCTTTGCACCAACAATTGGTATCAGAGCTCCAGTTCGGATTCATTGGGAAACACGGGAAACACGAGTGAACGTGAGGTCTTGTGTGTTTGATTTTGATTCTTAGATTCGTGTTGAATCTTGAACAAAATCTGATCAGAATTTTAATTCTGTGGGTTGGGAAACACTGTGTGAGAAATCTGAGTGTACTGTGCAAGGTAGAAAGATGAACGGAAACGGCAACATGAACACCAAACTTCCAGTATTTGACGGTAAAAACTAGAATCGTTGGATGATCCAGATGCGTGTATTGTTCGGTGCTCAAGATGTTCTAGATCTTGTCACTGATGGTTATGTTCCGGTAGCAGCAGATGCGACGGATGAACAGAAAAACGCGCAGAAGGAAGTAAGGAAGAAGGATCAGAAAGCATTGTTCTTCATTCATCAATGTGTTGATGTAAATGTGTTTGAGAAGATTGCAGATTCAACGACAGCAAAGGCTGCGTGGGACACACTGGTTAGATGTTATGGTGGTGACGCATCAGTGAAGAAGGTGAAGCTTCAGTCCTTGAGAAAGCAATATGAGAATCTCAACATGAAGAATAATGAGAAAGTTTCTGAATACATCTCCAGAGTGATTCTGATCACTAATGAGATGAAAGCGTGTGGAGAAACTCTTTCTGAAGAAACAATCATGGAGAAGGTATTGAGATCCCTTACCTCTCAATTTGATTACATTGTGGTAGCAATAGAACATTCCAAAGATCTGAGCACCATGAGAATTGAAGAGCTGCAAAGCAGTCTAGAAGCGCAAGAGTTGCGTTTGACTGAAAGAACTTCTGAAAGGGAAGTAGAGCAGCAGGCTCTGAAAGCAACTTCTGATAGGAGGTATCAGAAGCAGTCAGAAGCCAGGAGAAGATCTGATGGTGGTCAGAAGTCAGAAAGCTCAACCTCTGATAGACAAAAGAATGCTCAGAAGGGAAAAGATAAGTATGACAAGAAGAAGATCCAATGTTACTGTTGTAAGAAGTTTGGTCACTTTGCTAGAGACTGTTGGTCAAACAAGGAGAGAAAATCAGAAGAAGCAAATATAGCCAGAAGTTCTGATGACGAATCTGTGCTATTGATGGCCTCTGAATCTGATGATATGGATCTGATAGACTGGTGGTATATGGACACTGGCTGTTCAAATCATCTTACTGGAAACAAGAAATGGCTGGTTGACTTTGACTCTGAAAAGAGGACAAAGATCAGATGTGCTGATGACAAATATCTTAATGCAGAAGGTATAGGAAATGTCAGAGTGATTCTGAACAATGGGAAAACAGCATTGATTCAGAACGTGTGGTATGTACCTGGCATCAGAAGCAATCTGATGAGTGTGGGACAATTAATTGAGAAAGGTTTTTCAGTTACCATGAAGGACAATCTTCTGAAGCTGTATGACTGCAATCAGAAGTTGATTATGGAGTCAGAACAGGGAATGAATAGAACATTCAAGGTGAATGTCAGAACTGCAGACTCAGAATGTCTTAGTGCAACAAGTGCTGAGAAGGAGAGTGAGCTGTGGCACAGAAGATTTGGTCATTTGAATTTCAGAAGCTTAAAACATCTGAATTCAAAGAAGTTGGTACATGGAATTCCTGCAATTAAGAAGCCTGAAAAGTCATGCAAAGTTTGCATGGAAGGAAAACAACCACGATTGCCATTTGCGTCAGAAACTGCTCCAAGAGCAAAACATGCCTTGGGAGTTGTACATTCTGATGTGTGTGGTCCATTTCCAGTAGCATCGATTGGAGGGAATAAATACTTTGTGTTATTTGTTGATGAATTCACAAGAATGACATGGGTATCCCTTATTAAGTTTAAACACGAGGTGTTTGATGAATTCAAGAAGTTCAGAATGAAGGCTGAGAATCAGAGTGGTTAGAAGTTGAAGATTCTTAGAACTGACGGTGGAGGTGAGTATAACTCCAAAGAGTTCCAGAAGTTCTGTGAGGAGAATGGAATTGAGCATGAGGTTACTGCTCCTTATACCCCTCAACACAATGACCTTGCTGAAAGAAGAAACCGCACTTTGCTTGATATGGTGAGAAGCATGCTAAAGGAGAAGAAGCTTCCTTAGAAGCTCTGGGGAGAAGCTGTTGCCACCGCAACGTATGTACTCAACCGATGTCCTACGAAGAAGTTGAAGGAAATAGTTCCAATACAGAAGTGGACTGGAGATAAGCAAAGTGTTAGTCATCTGAAGGTGTTTGGTTCTGTTTGCTATAAACATGTTCCAGAAGCCAGAAGACAGAAGCTGGATGATAGAAGCAAAGTGATGATTCTGATAGGGTACCACAGTACAGGTGCATACAAGCTCTATTGTCCAGAAACCAACAAAATTGAATTCAGCAGAGATGTGATTGTGAAGGAATCAGAAGTTTGGAATTGGGATAAGTCTCAATCTGATTCTGATGTTAGAACTTCTGAAGAAAGGTCAGAGTTAAGAATTTCTGAAGTTGGAGTAAACTCTGACGTTGATTCTGACTCTGATAGTGATTCTGACTTTGGAGAAGACTCAGAAGATGAAGGTGACTCTGATGGTAATCCAGATTCTGGTGGCAATTCAGACTCTGGAAATATGTCAGCCCCTGAAGATGGTCAAAGCTCTGGAGGAAGTCAACCATCTGAAGTTAGAAACTCTGAAGCTCAAGACTCTGAACAAGTTCAGAGACCACAAAGAATCAGAAACATCCCCAGAAGATATGCAGAATTTGACATGCTGCAAGACACTGAAGTAGACTCTGAAGGAGAAGTTATTCAGTGTGCCATGTTAGTAGACTCTGAACCCATAAGTACAGAAGAGGCTCTTAAGCAGAAGCTCTGGCTGAAGGCCATGAAAGAAGAACTTGATGCTATAGAGAGAAACAAGATTTGGAAGCTGACAGAACTTCCCAAAGACAAGAAAGCCATCAGCGTCAGATGGGTTTTCAAGCAGAAGTTAAAGCCAGATGGTTCAATTGGCAAACATAAAGCAAGGTTGGTAGCCAGAGGATTTCTACAGAAACTTGGGCTGGATTACTCTGAAGTGTTTGCACCTGTAGCAAGACATGAAACAATCAGAATGGTGATTGCAATAGCTGCTAACAGGAATTGGCCTCTGATGCATTTAGATGTAAAATCTGCATTTCTGAACGGTCCATTAGAAGAAGAAGTTTACGTGTCACAACCTCCTGGATTTGTGAAAAAGAATCAGGAAGGGATGGTGTACAGATTATACAAAGCTCTATATGGATTGAAACAAGTGCCCAGAGCTTGGAATCTGAAGATTGATTCATTTTTCAAGAAGCAAGGCTTTCAGAAATGTGAGATGGAGTACGGTGTCTATGTTCAACATACTTCTGAAGGAAATATGACTCTGGTATGTTTATATGTTGATGATATACTGCTGACTGGAAGTTCTGAACAGGAGATAGCCAAGTTCAAGAAAGTTCTGATGAATGAATTCGAAATGACTGATCTAGGCAAAATGACATACTTTCTAGGGATGGACTTCAGATACTCTGAGAAAGGTATTATTTTGCATCAGCTCAAGTATGAATTAGAACTTCTGAAGAGATTTGAACTAAAGAATTGTAAGATTGCTGTGACACCTTCTGATACAAATCAGAAGCTGGATTCTGACTCTGATGGAAAGGATGTGGACGCTACAACCTTCAAACAGTTGGTTGGTTCTCTGAGGTATTTGTGCAATACCAGACCTGATATTTGCTATTCAGTTGGGATGGTTAGTAGGTTCATGAGTAAACCTAAGTGGTCCCATTACCAAGCTGCAGTCAGGATTCTGAGGTATATCAAGGGAACTCTGAAGTATGGAGTATTATTTCCCTCTGGAAGAAAGGATGAGTCAGAACTCTTGAGTTATTCAGATTTTGATTGGTGTGGAGACAGAGTTGACAGAAGAAGTACGTCTGGGTACTTATTCAAATTTCTGGGAGGTCCCATTTCTTGGTGTTCCAAGAAGCAACCTGTTGTGGCGTTGTCAACTTGTGAAGCTGAATACATTGCAGGTGCTGTTACTGCATGCCAAGCTGTGTGGATTCTGAATCTATTGCAGGATCTGAAGATTAAAGTAAACAAACCTCTGAAGCTGATGATTGACAACAAGTCTGCAATCAATCTTGCCAGAAACCCAGTGTTGCATGGGAGAAGCAAGCACATTGAGACCAAGTATCATTTTCTGAGACATCAAGTTCAGAGGGGAGTGTTAGAAGTTGTACACTGCAGCACTCAGAAACAGTTGGCAGATGTTCTGACGAAAGCCATCAAGACTGATCAATTTCTCAGATTAAGGGATGGAATTGGTGTTACAAGTTTTGATGGAATATGAATTAAGGGATGGTATTAGAATTAATTCATATTTAATTGTAATATTTTCTTAGCCCCTAAGTTTGTTAGAGGGTATTTTAGTATTTTCTCTTATTCTAGTAACCCTAATTTTAGTTATAAATAGGGTGACAATCATTGTAACTTTAATCATGTTTTGTAGCCGTCATTCTCTGAATAAAATATTCATCTTTCATTCTACCTTTGCACCAACACATTCTTCCATGCAAAAAAGCTGTTTTATTACTAGCTTGCAGAAACAGACTCAACAGGTGTCTAATATAAAAGCAATTTTTTGCTAAGGATGTGAAAGACTCTCTGTAAGGAAATTAAATTAATTAACCATTGGAATTTGAAACTTATCCATAAATTAACAACTCCTTGTACTATACTGTATATTTTATTACTATTATAATTCCATTACAGGCACCATTAAAACACGCTATCAGAACCGTACTCTATTCAACCTCACAGTCACAAGGATTAGAAAACCGTCTGCAACAGCAAAAACTACGGTATCGCAACTTCGCAACATCTATACCGACCAAAATCCTAAAAGTTTTTCTGTGACGCAACCTCACAACACTACTCAACATATTAACAACATCATAATAATGTAATTATAATTATAACTAAACTATGTTTAGTGATCTATTGCAATGAAGGAGTTGAAGATAATTATACCTGCAAATGAGATTTAACATGTGATAGAGTTAGATCCTTTACATCCATAAGCTCAAGAACTGATTTTGGTGTAGCTCCTAAAAATTCAAAACAAATGCACGTTAATATAAATAATCCATATTTGAAATCAAAGTGAAAAAACAAATGCACCTTAAAATTTGAAATCATGATAATAAGCAAACTAAATATTTTCAAAAATGGATTATTATTCGTTATCTAGCTCTCATAATATAACTGTCATTAGGTTCCACGGCTTATTAGCAAGATACAAAAATAAATTTAGTCTACAAAAACACCTTACAATTTAGTTATTGGTTTCATAAGTGAAGTGGTGAGGAAAGTGTTGTCTTGATGTCAAAAACAAATTATCAACCCGGGTAATAGCAATTTCAGCACCAATATGTATTACTGGGGCCGCCCTATGACATTGCATCTGACATTCTAATTCCACCACAATTCAAAGACATTCATGCAAGTTGCCATTAAATAAATTCCATAAGAACTCACAAGTCCAGCACCAGCTTTATCTCTTATAAAAGCTGCATCATGGTACCGCTCTTCTTTTATGGCTCTCTGCAAGATTAGAAAATATACAGACATAATTAAATTATATACAATATAGTGAAAAAGTAACTCACAAAAATCAGCTAACAGCATAACACCCATTTGTCAAAATCCCTACTTTGAGAAGAGATATCACTTTTCCAACACTGTCATTGTTAGATGCAGCTGCAATCGCCACCTGAAGCCTAGAAGCTTCTTCATAATCCTCCACGTATACAGCATGCCGTAACTGAGACTGTTGAGCACAAAAAAGGCCAAGCAACTATTTAAATTATAAACAGGTTTGAAGAAATCCTAGTGAAGTATTGCATGAGAATCCACATTGACATAAAACATCAAGAACTCAGCTCACCATTAAAAACTTGACAAAAACCCATTTCAAGGCTATGTCATTTACTAGTCACTTACTGTTTGTTCGTGTTAACTGAAAGCAAATTGTTTCTGATTTTGAATACTTTTAAGTCATTACAAAACCAAAGCGAACTGCTAACAAGTTATTTACAAAGCAATTAACTACTTGATTGATTTTAAGAACACATCTAACTTGGCAAACCGAAGACTTTGATATTGAAGAACGTGAAGTCAATTGATCAACAGAATTATCAAATGTGCTAAGCTTCTCCGTGACCAAAATGCCTTGCCAAGCCTTCCCATGTGTACAAATCCTGCAAAACCACACCAGATACATACATAATCAGTTATACATTCATACATAGACACACATGACCAAAGGCACGTACAATTCAAGGCATGACTATAATACACAATGACAAAAATCAAGCCAGTATCCACAAACCAATTTGTATACCATACATCAAAACATAACCTATAACCAATACCAATTACAAACAGGTCCATAGCAATTATCATCCCATGATTAAGCATAATTCGGTTAACATAACCGATCTAACTTACTAAAAACTCATTTTTAAACTAATCAGTTCAACACAATATCAACAATCCACATTTAACATAACCTAGCATAACTTTGATTCATGCCTTGACAATTTCGAAGTTGGGCTAGTTCATATTTTCATGACAAGTTACACCAGATTTGATCAATTGACATGGCAATCAAACACTAACCACAAAATCAGTTCCACGTTAGTACAAGCATCTAGCATAGAATTTCAATGTTCACTAACTAGTTAACTAACATTCAGTTCCATTTATCATCATAATTAACTTAACAAATTTCAAGCAGCAAATTAGACCAATTCTAACATTAATATTAATAGCCCCACAATTCTAACTATGCTAACTCAATTCAATCCAAAAGCTCCAATTCACATAGCATGACAGTGACATTCCTAACATAACTAATCTAACTTACTAACAATTCATTAGCATTCTAACCAAGACTGACATAACCTTTTTTATTCAACACTAATTCACTAAACAAAAATTTCAAGCTAATTTCTATTAATTCTTCACAGCAATGCATTAATTCACATAACAATCTCACTAACAATAACAGTTCAATTTCATAAACAATATCATTTCACTAACATCTCACATTCAAAGTCAATAAATCCGCCACATTCCATAGTAGTACAGTGGGCATTCAACTGATTCAAATTCATTCCTAACATCACTGACATTCATTTTCTAACTAGGACTTGAATTTACTAAATAGCATTTATCCTATTTACCATTTAGAACCACTAACATACGAAATAGGAGATGTTCTCCACATCTTGGTGCCCTTGTGCGTATTCTCTTCACTATCCTGCTGCGCTTCTTGTATGAATTAGGAGATGTTCTTCATTTAAATTGAAATTTAGGTTTAGGATTTGGTAGGTTGATGGAGGCTTAAGAGTGTTAGGGTAAGAAAACGGAGAGAGGATGGGGAGGTGGGTTTTTGGATAGCTCGTTTTCATGAATGGGAGGAGCCTCGTTGCGGATGTGGTTTCTAGCGCGGTGAAGACAACATTTGAGGAGGAGAAAGAGAGTGAAACAAGGAAATGTGTGGATCTGATACTTTCAACCTCTTTTTAATTTAAAGATTTTAGACAGCGCTTTATCAAAAGCGCTGACTAAGATCTATATTTAAAAGCGCTTTCTAAAAGCGCTGTCTAAGGGGGGGTCTTAGACAGCGCTTTTAGAAAGCGCTGTCTAAGACCCCCCCTTAGACAGCGCTTTCATTATTTTTTTGGAACATTTTCCGTGTTTTATTTTAATTTTAACCTTAGACAGCGCTTTCTTTTAAAAGCGCTGTCTAAGATGCGCTGTTAAAAGTCATTTTTGGCGTAGTGATGGTCTCCACTGAGTAGATGGGTCTCAAGTTAACTTATTAAGGACTACTCCACACAAGTCTAACCTGAGTATACCATCCTCCTATCTTAATTGCACTCAAGTTCGGGTTAGAACTTACCTCACCACTCAGAGATCACCAAGTACAATAGGAAGATTATATCACACAAACAAGTATACAAATATCAAATATACAATTATATACACATAAAAAAAGTAGGCTAAACCCACTGAGGACTACTCCCCAGCAGAGTCACCACTTAATTTTTGTAGAAGTATATTTATGACCATCAAGCTATGGATAAGCCTGATGTCAATAAAACCAGAGTCGCCACTGCGCTTTTATTATTTCCAAAGGAAAAAGGGAAAAGTATGAACAAAACCCAAAGATAATAAGTTTACAAATCAAAACTGATAAAATGCCAAAGATTATAGGTAAGGGGGTTGGTTACATAGAGGGAAGGTGTTAGCACCCAAAGTATCTTAGGTACTCCTAGGGAGCCCTTTTTTATGTGTGTATGTGTTTTTGGTACAAAAATATATTATGGGGAGGAGAAAAGAATTCATTGTATATATTTTTGTGTTTGACAAGACCTTTGGACTTGTGCCTACGTACCAACATAAAAATGAGGGATGAAAACCTCGTAGTTCGTGGTATCAGTTTCAAAATGGGTGAATTTCTTTTAATTAAAAGTTTTAATAAAAGGGACATAAAGGGCCCAAAAGTTTGAGTGAGTGTCAGTTCTTTTTGTATTTTGAAATTTTAAGTCAATATGGTTAAGTTCATTTATAAATTTGATTTAAGAAAAAAAGGTTTGAAAATTCATTGGCATAAGGCCAAAGTTTCTAATAATTTAAACAAAGTCTATGTTTGAAAACTCAAGCAAAGAAAGTTGTTGAAAAAATAGGGGGACATATTTTGAAATTTAAGAAGTGAGAGGAGATGAAGAGACTAATCCTAAGCATAAAATTAAAAGTTAAAAGTTGAAAAGATCTGACCAATGAGATGCAATCCAACAGACAAGAATGTCATATAGAAAACCCACTTTCTATTTGGACTTTGAATCAAGCCATAATCAACAAGCAATTAGCAATATCCTACATCAAGAAGATAAAGGCATCAAATAAATATGGCCATATTCAAGCAAGCAAATCCCATAGCTAGCAGTCTTCTTTGTCCTCTCATGTATCAGATGAAATACTCCTTGATCAACTTATAACAAATTATTAGACATAAGATCAAAATAACAGTTGGCCTCAAGATAATGTAGCAGATGAGTTCAAATAAGTCCCAAGACTTGCATCAGATGAAGGCTCAGTTCATAATAACTTGATTTCAAAATGATGACATTGGCCATGTCCTTTTTGCACAGGAAATGTTGCCTAATCCTAAGGCCAAAAGTTCAAATCAAGACCAACAAACCACCAAACATTTTTTAGGGTTTTTGTTGTTTATTAATTGTTTTAAGGTCCTAAGGCCATAAACAAAATCAAAATGCACAAACAATATATACAATCACAAGATATGGCTCAAATGAGCAAAGTAAAAATGGCATAAACATAAACAAGTTAAATGAATTGTAAATGGCAATGAATGAATGACTGAAAATTAAATTGCATAAAGTTAATGACTTGAAAGTAAAGCAATATTAACAATAGTTAGTCAAATTTTAGTCAAGGTTAATTAAATGTTAGTGGTGTTTTGCTTTTTAATTGATTAAGTCATTCTTTGGAGAACACTCAACCATCAATCCACAAACATGGATCCTTGAACAAAGACATATTCCGTAGGAAGGAAAAAAGGACAACTTTCCATATAATACCATGACAGATAAGAGTATTACAATCTCACTTACCAGAATGCTATGCCTTTAGGGTCAAATTTAGCTCTATGTTACGTAATCCTAATTGGACTTATGTAGAAGTCAAAACCATCTGAGGTCGGATAATAAAATTTTAGGTGTTAATGCATGTTAGAGATTTGGTATAATGAACCAAACTCCTAAAGCATACCACACACTAAAAGAAAAGATCAAAAAAGATGGATCTATCTCATCCATACTTGTATTGGTTCATCTGACACAAAGTCATTAATGAACCAATTAGCCTTATGATACTTGAGATTTCACTGGTCAATGAAAGGAATGGGAAAGAATATGGATGAAGATGAATAGGGAGGGGAGTTAGAGAAATACAAATTGGTCATGGGAGGAATTTTAAAAAATTAAACTCATTCATTCATTTTGGGAGATGAAATGTACATTTCATCAATCCCCTAAACCCGATGATGATAATCCAACAAAAGTCAAATTAACCTTGACCAAGGCCCAATCAAATAGTCAAACATCACAAGACCAAAAAAATGGCTCAACTAAATTTTTACACAATTAATAAATTAAAAATCAATTTAAAAATGCATTAAAAAATAAATTTTGACCATTTGGCTCACCAACCGATTGAAGATTACCAGTCAGTGCAATATGATTTTACCGATGAAGAGATTTTGTACTTAAAGATGAAAGATTGTGATGAACCATTGCTTGAAGAAGGGCCAAAACCTGGTTCAGGTTGGGGCATGGTATTTGATGGAGCTGTTAACTCGTATGGTAATGGCATAGGGGCAGTGATTATTACTCCCAAGGCCCTCATTTTCCGTTTACAGCTAGATTGAGTTTCATGTGTACAAACAATATAGCTGAGTATGAAGCTTGCATTATGGGGCTTGAAGGGGGCCTTGATCTCTGAATCAAATATCTTGACGTCTATGGAGATTGAACTTTGGTTGTGAATCAGATCAAAGGTGAATGGGAGACGAATCAACCCAGTTTGATACCATATAGAGACTATGCGACGAGGATTTCAACTTTCTTTACAAAGGATTAGTTTCGTCATATCCCTCGAGATGAAAACCGGATGAAAGATGCTCTTGCAACATTGGCTTTAATGATTATGGTGAAATTTTTGAATGAACTTACTAATTTGACTGTGATGCGTCTTGATAGGCCAACTCATGTATTTGCTGTTGAAGAAGTTAAAGATGAAAAGCAATGGTATATTGATATCAAGTGTTTCCTCCAAAGTCAGATTTACGCCCCCAGGGCATCTTTGAAAGATAAAAAGACTTTGAGGAGAGTAGCTGGTAACTTCTACCTGAATGGTGATGTGCTTTATAAGAGAATCTTCGATATGTTTTTGCCCAGATGCGTGATAGACACGAAGCGTACTTATTGATGACAGAAGTCCATGAAGGTTTCTTTTGGTACTCATTCCAATGGACATTATATGGCCAAGAAGATGTTGAGAGCAAGTTACTATTGGCTGACAATGGAATCTGACTGTTGCAAGTTTGTGAAGAAATGCCACAAGTGTCAAATTTATGCAGATGAGATTCGTGTTCCTCTGACACTATTGAATGTCATTTCCTCTCCAGTGGACCTTCTCCATGTGGGGAATTGTTATGATTGGCATGATTGATCCAAAAGCTTCAAATGGACATCATTTTATTCTGGTGACTATTGACTACTTCACAAAGTGGGTAGAAACAGTATCGTACGTGAGTGTAACCAACAAGTTATTGTGAGGTTTATCAAGAATCAGATTATATTATCCGTTATGGTGTGCCGAGTAAGACCATTACTGATAATGGAAAGAACTTTAACAATAATATGGTGGAAGATCTTTCCAAAGACTTCAAGTTTTCACACCACAATTCTTCTCCTTACAGACCTAAGATGAATGGGGTTGTTGAATCTGTAAACAAGAACATTAAGAAGATGGTTTTGACATATAAAGATTGACATGAGATTCTCCCATTTTCTTTGCATGGGTACCCTACATCCGTCCGCATTTCAACAGGGGCATCCCCTTTCTCTCTCGTTTATGGCATGGAAGATGTGCTCCAAGTGGAGGTTGAGATCCCATCATTATGTGTCTTGATGGAAGCCAAGTTAACAAAAGCTGAATGGTTCCAGACCAGATATGATCATATGAATTTGATTGAAGAGATAAGGGTGACTGCCATGTGTCATGGTCAATTATATCAGCAAAGAATGAAGAAGGCATTTGGTAAGAAGGTCATGCCTCGTGTGTTCAGAGAAGGTGACCTTGTCCTCAAGAAGATTTTATCCTTCAAACGTGATGCTAGGGGAAAATGTACTCCTATATATTACATCATCCTAAACATATATTATCCTCCATTAGTCCCAAATATCAAGAGAATGTCAAATTTGCAAGGTGGTTCATGGTGGTTGACCAGAGGTAGTAAACTAGTCAAAACTAGGGTTCCTTAGACCATATCTCCTACAATGTTTGTCATGTTAAAATGATTACAAGATCAAAGTTACTCCTTATGGCATTCCAAACAAATTTCATGTTTAAGTCAAGAGCTAGTTTTTCTTGGAAAGTCATTTTTTATGGTGAAAGATTCTATGCCATTTTGTCTGAACCCTAGTTGTGAGGTCAACTTCCAAAGACCATAACTTGCTCAAATTTTATGAGATGAAAGACATTCATGTTTCATGATTCAATTCAAGGTGTTTTACTCAACTTTGATGTTTGGAAGAAGTTCAAATTCAACTTAAAAATGTATGTGCCAAGATGAAACATTATAGGTCATTTTGGGCCACTGCCATTGAACAAGTGATTTTCCTCAACTTCTAAAATGAATAACTCCTTGATGTCAAATCCAAATGAGGTTAAATTTGTGGAAAAATTGAATACGTTTGAAATAGCTAGAACTTTGATGAAGAAGCGTTTTCCATTTGAAGTCCATAGCAAAAGTTATTCAAGGTGGAAGAAGTGAACATTTGACTCGGTACTTAGAAAATTTTCAAATGTTTTTGCTTTTCAAAACTTCCACCTCAAAATTTATCATGATCCTTACTTCAAATGGAAAAGTGTTCAACATGAAAGTTATTCCCCGTTATCTCACCTTTCCAAAAAGTTTAAGATCATATCATTTTGCCAAGAAATGAAGGACTTGCGCATGGATTCTTTTCAAAGGTTCATTTGGATGGATTTCACTTTCACTTTTCAATTTCAAATGCATGGCCACATGACATGATTTCAGCATTTTACATTGTTGATTTTGAACCTGAATACATCACTTGATGGTCCTATCATACAGACATGCAAGCATGCAAGGCAAATTTCTATATTTTAAATTTTTTGGAAGTGTGTGGAAATGAATTGGAATGCCTATAAATACAACCCTCATGGCTCAAAATTGAGGACCTCATGCCCTAGCTTTGAACCTGCAATCCAAACCCTCACCATTAAAGGATAATCTTGAAGGTTTTCATTTGAAAATTGAGCTTCAAATATCATTATGTTTTAAGATTGAAACTCCAAGACTCCAAGCTTTTCTTTGATCCTATTCACCTCCTACTAGCTTCGGAAGCCAATCCTAGGTAAATTTGAAGCAAGATCAAGCAAGGTTGAAGCTCATTCGAAGGTGATTTTCCAGAATTTTCATCTCTTCAATTCTATCTTAATTCTTCACTATTCTTTGTGATTTTTGGTTGGCTGAAGTCCTACCAATATAGGCAACAAGATTGAGTTGCTTTGAGGTCAAATCGAAGCAACTCAGTTCATGATCCTCAAAATTCAAATCCTTGTATCTTTTGATATACTTGGAGTTGGAGAAAATTGAGGCCAGATTCGAGCTCTTGAGCATTTTTCTTTTAATCCATGTCCTTGTTTTTCATTTCCAAGGTAATTTGTCGTGGACCAGTCCGGTGAGGTCCACTGAAGAAGAAGACCAGAGCTCTAGCTCCGATGATGTGTTGGCAATATCCTGAACCATGTGATCTTTTCCCATGTTCTAATCTTGGCCTTCGCTTCTGATTACCACACGTGTACACGTGTTGACTGTGGTACATGATAAAGTGCGCATTTTGGCCATCAGATCCGCCATCTCAATTAATGTTGGAGATCTAATGGCCCTTGTTTTTTGTGTTTTTATTTTAATTTCTGATTTTATATTTAATCCTTTTATTTTGTTTTATTCATTTTAATTTCATTTTTAATCCAAAAAATATAAGACTTTCACCAAAACTCTTTAAATATTTTTCTCTTTCATATTCTGAATTAAAATTGTTTTTGGATTAATTTTGATATTTTTCATGAATTAAATGTTTTTGTGCATATTTTTTATAGTTTAAAAATACTTTTGACTTTTCAAAAATCATGAAATATGTTGTCTAAGGTTCTTTGACCTTTTTTTAACTAAGATAAATATCTTGGCCATTTATTTGGTTTTTTGAAGAGATTTTAGGTTTTGACCAAATTAAATTGTATTTTAATTCATTTTTCAATTAATTTTTAATTGATTAATTGTGTAAAAATTATGTTGAGCCATTTTTATGATCTTGTGATGTTTGACTATTTGTTTGGGCCTTGGTCAAGGTTGATTTGACTTTTGTTGGATTAAAACCATTGATTTAGGGGATTGATGAAATCTACATTTTATCCCCAAAATGAATGAATGAATTTAATTTGATAAAATTCCTCCCATGACCAATTTGTGTTTCTCTCAATCCCCTCCCTCATCATCTTCATCCCTATTCTTTCCCATTCCTTTCATTGACCAATGAAATCTCTAATATCTAAAGGCTAATTGGTTCATCAGTGACCTTGTGTCAGAAAAACCAATACAAGTATAGACGAGATAGGTCCACCCTTATTGACCTTTTCTTTTAGTGTGTGGTATGTTTTAGGAGTCTGGTTCATCATACCAAATCTCTAACATACATTAAAACCTAAATTTTTATTGCCCGGTCTCAGATAGTTGTGACTTCTACATAAGTCCAATTACGATTGCTTAACATAGAGTTGAATTTGACCATAAAGGCATATCATTCTAGTAAGTGAGATTGTAAGTCTCCCATCTTTCATGGTATTGTATGGAAACTTGACCTTTTTTCCTTCACATGGAAGATGTCTTGGTTTAAGGATCCATGCTTGTGAATGGATGGTTGAGTGTTCTCCAAAGAATGACTTAATCAATTAAAAACAAAACACCACTGACACTTGACTAAGATTTGACTAATATTTGACTAACTTTTATTAATATTGCTTTACTTTCAAGTCGTTTACTTTATGCAATTTAAATTTCAGTCATTTACCATTTATTGCCATTTACATTTCATTTAACTTGTTCATGTTTATGTCATTTTCACTTTGCTCATTTGAGCCATATCTTGTGATTCTATATGTTTATTTGCGCATTTTGATTTTGTTTGTGGTCTTAGGGCCTCAAAACACTTAATAAACAACAAAAACCCTAAAAAATGTTTAGTGGACTGTTAATCTTGATCTGAACTTTTGGACTTAGGATTAGGCAACATTCCCTGTGCAAAAAGGACTTTTCCAATGCCAACATTTTGAGACAAAGTTATTGGGAACCGAGCCTTCATCTGATGCCAGCCTTGTGATTTATTTGAATTCATCTGCTACCTTTTCTTTGTGCTAATTATTATTTTGATCTTGTGTCTGTTGCTTTCTTCTGAGTTGATCAAGAAATATTTCATCTAATACATGAGATGACAAAGAAGACTGCTAGCTGTGGGATTTGCTTGCTTGGATGTGGCCATCTTTATTTGACGCCTTAATATTCATGATGTTTGATATTGTTAGTTGCTTGTTGATTATTTCTTGATTCAAAGTTCAAAGGGAAAATGGGTTTTCTATATGGCATTCTTGTCTGTTGGATTGCATCCCATTGGTCAAATCTTTTCAACTCTCAACTTTTAAATTTGTGCTTAGGATAGTCTCTTCATCTCCTCCCACTTCTTCAATTTCAAAAATTTCTCCCCCTTTTCAAAAAATTTCTTTGCTCGTGATTTCAAACTTAGACCTTATTTCAAATAGAAACTTTGGCCTTATGCCATTGAATTTTCAAACTTTTTCTTAAATCAAATTTGTAAGTAAACTTAATCATATTGACTTAAAATTTTAAAAGACAAAAATAACTAACAACTTCATTCAAATGTTTGCACTTTTGAAATTGTTACCACGAACTACGAGGTTTTGATCCCTCATTTTTATGTTGGTACATAGGCACAAATCCGGAGGTCTTGTCAAACACAAAAATATAATCAATGAATTCTTTTCTCATCCCTACACTCAATTTTTTTCTCAAACATCATTTATACCAAGACACATACACACATAAGAAAGGGCTCCCTCGGAGTACCTAGGACACTTTGAGTGCTAACACCTTCCCTCTATGTAACCAACCCCCTTACCTGTAATCTCTGGAATTTTATTAGTTTTGATTTGAAAACTTCTTATATTTGGGTTTTTTCGTACTTTTTCCTTTTCCTTTGGAAACAATAAAAGCGCGGTGGCGACTCTGGTTTTATTGACGTTAAGCTTATCCATGGCCTGATGGTCATGAATTTACCGATACAACTATACGTTTCTTCATTTCATGCTTCATCAACTTTCATCAGAAGCCAATAAATTTGAAGATTAGATCAAAATGGATACATGATCAAATAATACATGGTAGAAATCAAATATTCCTTCCACTACCTAATATGGTGGGAAAAGGATAATACTATACATCACAATTGCCACTGAAATTGTGGGCAAAGGATGGTACTATGTGTCACTCCTTTCACCAATCCAACAGTGGACAACTGCTATATTTGGTATCCCCATTTTCCCTCCAATAGTATCTTTTTAAATCTATACAACTGAGACTTGGAGACTTGAAAAAGTGTCGTGGCTCAAAAGCTATCATTTTTGTACATAGTTTTTCTTTAAGTGTTTGTATTTCATTTGTGTAAAATATGCTTGTGTAGAAGCAACTTGTAACACATAAAATCTTATTCAAACTATTTGTTTGATTTTCCTTAAGGAGACTAGGGTATAGTCAGATCCTTGAGAAGACAGAGAAAGTTTTTTTTTTGTGATTCCTTAAGGAGACTAGGGCATAGTTGGATCCTTGAAAAGACAAATAAGGTTATTCTTTGTTATTGTTGTAAGCAGTTGGTTATAATGGATTAAGTCCTTGTGTATAATACGAAAACACCTTGGCGGGTTGATTGGAGCAACTTTGAGTTTCAAGCGATCCAGAATAAAAATACTTGTGTTTTTTTTTTTTTTTATTAACATTTGATTGGTGTTCTTGAGTTGGTAAAAAACTTTTGTTTTAAAAACCTAATTCAAATGCCCTATTTCTTGTGTTTTTCACACTTTCAATTGGCATTAGAGCTTCAATTTTGATTGTGATAAAATATTTATCAATACTTCACAATGTTCAGTACCGATCCAATTTGTGTGAGAAATAATAGTCGTTGCTAACATTGTTAAAAACAATGAGAGATATCACTACAGTGCTAAACCACCAATATTTGATGGTGAGAAATTTGATTAATGGAAAGAAAGAATCGAAAGTTTCTTTCTTGGATACGATGTTGATCTCTGGGATCCTGTAGTCGATGGCTACATTCACCCAGTTAATCCTGAAGGAAATAATAAAGAAAAAAGTGCTATGACATATCAATAAAAGAATGATTTCAAAAATCATAATAAGGCCATAACGATTGTAAGACCCCAATTTTGTCTCTAAGATCCCTCATGCTATCTCATCATTTGCATTGGCTTTGGGATCACACCTTGGTATCCTCCTCACCCCTCATTCATTTGGTTTGAATTTGGATATATCACAAAGAATATTTGATTGTATCATAATTTATTTTCCTTTTTTTACTAACCAAAATACCAAAAATATGTCTAGTGTAGTTTCATTTCTTTTGTAGATAGTGTGTGCATCCATTTGTGCCATATCAAGCTCATATCTAGGGTTTGGGACCCTAGTGCAAGAGATCAGTCAAGGAAAGGTTCACCATGGTTCTAAGAATCATATATGGATCCCCATGCTCTTTAATTTTTATTTGATCAAGTATTTATCAGAGGTTTGAAGCTTGTTTGCTTTGGAAGCCCAAATTCATCAGGGTATCTTATGTGACTTCCTCAGCAAGTTTCCTCGACAATTGGAAAATATATTATGGGATACTTCGTTATACATCATCTTAAGCATATATAATCATCCATGAGCCCCAAATATCAAAATAACTTCATGATTGCAAGATGGTTCAAAGAGGTTGACCAGAGAAGTCAACTAGTCAAATATGGGGTTCCCTATACTCTATCTCCTAAACGTTTTTTCATATGAAAATTATTCCAAGATACAAGTTACTCATTATGACATTTCAAACAACTTTCATGTTGGAATAAAGATCTAATTTGGCATAGAAAGTCTTTTTTCATGGTGAAAGATTATAGGTCATTTTGTTTGTGCCCTAGATAGAAGGTCAACTTCCAAGAATCATAACTTGCTCAATTTTTTGATATGAAGACCATCCAAGTTTCATGATCAATTTCTAGATGTATTCTCAAACTTTTATTCTTTTATAAATGTCATATTATACTTGCAAAGGCATGTGCCAATAGGAAATATTATAGGTCATTTTGGGCCATCATCATTGGACAAGCAATTTCCCTAAAGTTATAAAATCCATAACTCCCTCATTCACGATTCAAATGGTGTCAAATTTATGACCAAGTTCAAGATGAATGAAAGGGATAAAACTTTGAAGAAGGAACAATTTTCATTTGAAGCTCATAGCAAAATTTATTCAAGGTGGAAAAAGTGATCATTTGACTTTTACCTTAGAAATTTTTCAACTATGTTTGATTTCTCCAAATTCCACCTAAACATTCATCATGATCCAAGATCCAAATTGAAAAAGTTTCAATAGAAAAGTTTTTCCCCTTTATGTTACCTTTCCAAATTGAAAAAGTTTCAATAGAAAAGTTTTTCCCCTTTATGTTCCCCTTTAGTGACTTGCGCATGGGTGCATTGCATGGCCCCATTTGGAAGATTTTCATGACCAATTTCCATTCCACCTTGCATGGCCTCATGTTAAGGTTTCAACATCACTTCTGCACAATTTTGGACTCATTCCAATCATTCTTTGGGCCTAGCACACACCCATGCAAGCATGCACTATCGCATTGCTATTTTTTGCAAAATTTTGAAAGGTGTGGAAAGCAATGTGTAGGCTATATATACATGATCTTGAGCTCAGAATGGGATCCCTTTGGCCCAAGCTTTACACTGCTTCTTCCCCAACCTCCATTAAAGGATAAAATTGAGGATTTATCTTGAAATCGAGTTTCAATTCTCATTCTATTTTGGAATTGAAACTCCAAGAATCCAAGCCTTTTAATCATCTATTTCGCTTCCTTCAAGTTGTTAGAGGCGAGCCAAGCCAAATTGGAAGCAAGATCAATCTCAGTTGAAGAAAATCGAAGGTGAATTTTCTGATTTTTCTCTTCTTCAATTTTCCCTCAATTCTCCACTATGTTGGTTGTTCTTTGGTTGTCTGAAGACCTAACAATGTAGGCAACAAGATTGAGTTGCTTTAAGGTCAAATCGAAGAAACTCATTTTGGTGAATATTGATGGTGGATCAGTCCGGTGAGGTCCACCGGAGAAGATGATCAGAGCCCTAACTCCGGTGGTGTGTTGGCAGCCTCACATCCATCTCATCATGGTCCAATGATCTAATCCTGGCATTTGGTTTGAATTACCCACATTGCAGCGCGTTGACTTGGTTGTATGGTAGACACCACACGCGTGGCCATCAGATCCGCCACCACAATCAATGAGAGAGATCTGATGGCCCTTGTTTTTTCATATTTTATTTGAATTTTCTGATTTCATTTTAAATCCTTCTATTTTGATTAATTCATATTAAATTCATTTTTAATCCAAAAAAATGGGACTTTCATAAAAAATCTTTAAATATTCTAAGGTCTTTTGACCTTATTTGACCTAGGATAAATCCCTTGGTCATTTATTTGGTGATTTGAAGGGATTTGAGGTTTTCTCCATTTAAAACAGCATTTTAATTCATTTTAAAAATTTAGTTTTATTTATTTAATTGTTTAAAAATATTTTTGAGCCATTTGGTTGATTTTGTGATGTCTGACTTTCTGTTTGGCCTTGGTCATTATTGATTTGAACTTTTATTTGATCAATACTATTGGATTTAGGGGATTGATGAAATGTACATTTTATCCCTCAAGATGAATGGATAGTATTTATCAGATGAAATTCCTCCCGTGATCAATTTGGGTTTCTATTTCCCCTCCCATCTTCATCTTCATCCCTATTCTTTCTCAATCCCTCATTGACCAATGAATTCTCTTCATGTCTAATTCTAGTTGATTCATCAATGACTTTGTGTCAGATGAATCAACATGAGCCCAATTGAGATAGGTCATTCCCATCTTATTTTTGTGTGTGGTATGTTTTAGGAGCTTGGTTCTCTGTACCAAGTCTCTAATATCTATTAACATCAATATCTTTATTGCCCGACCTCAGATAGTTGTAACTTCAACATAAGTCCAATTACGATTGCTTAACATAGAGTTAAATTTGTCCCACAAGGCATAGCATTCTAGTAAGTGAGATTGTAAGTCTCCCATTCTTCATGGCATTGTGTGAAGACTTAACCTTTCTTCCGTTCATAAGAGCTAGTGGCATACTTGTTGATTTATCCAAGTTGGAGCCCTTCTCATGGATGATGTCTTGGTTCATCTTGTGATAGATGATTGATTATTCTCCAAAGAATGACTTAAACAATTAAACTCTTCACTAACATTTGACTAACCTTTCATTAATATTGCTTTACTTTCAGGTCATTTACTTAATGCCATTTAAACTCAAGTACCCTTATCATTCATTGCCATTTACATTTCATGCAACTTATTTATGTTTCAGTCATTTTCACTTTTCTCACTTGACCATATCTTGGGATTTTATATACTGTGTTCTTGTGATTTTGTTTGTGGTCTTAGGGCCTTAAAATACTTAACAATAACAAAAAAACCTAAAAAATATGTTGGTGGATTGTTGGACCTTTGACCTTGGCTTGATATGAGATTTTGGACTTAGAATAGGCAACATTCCCTATGCTCCGAAGGACTTGGCCAATGCCATTATTTTGAGACTGAACCATCCCTGACAGTGACTTTCATCTGATGCAAGCTTTGGGATTTCCACTAGGGGTTTATTTGTCACTTTGTCTCTGTGCTTAATTGTTATGCTGCTATTCTGATTGATGTCTGATGATTGTTTCTGTGAGTTTGCCAAGGAAATATTTCACCTGATACATTTGAAGACATTGAAGACTGCTTGGTATAAGAATGCTTGCTTGGATATTATGGCTATCTTTATTTGATGCCTTGGTCTTTATGATTATTTGCTTGGATGTTGCTTATGCTTATTTGTTTACTC
Organism: Lathyrus oleraceus; assembly: GCF_024323335.1. Taxonomy (NCBI): domain Eukaryota; kingdom Viridiplantae; phylum Streptophyta; class Magnoliopsida; order Fabales; family Fabaceae; genus Lathyrus; species Lathyrus oleraceus. Next base: position 429,921,459 of record NC_066585.1, on the reverse strand, counting down.
AAAATTCCAAAGGAAATGGGTTTCTATATGGCATTATTGTCTTATTGATTGCTTCCCATTGGTCAGATCTTTTCAACTCTTAACTTTTAAATCCATGTCTAGGGTTGTCCCTTCATCTCCTCCCACTTCTTAAATTTCAAAATCTCTCCCTCATTCCAAAACCCTTCTTTGTTTGGGTTTTCAACTTATACATGTTTAAATGAGTAGAAACTTTGGCCTTAAGCCAATGAATTTTTCAAACTTTTTCTTAAATCAAACATGTGAATAAACTTAATCATATTGACCTCAATTTCAAAAAAGACAAAAGAATTAACAACTTCATTTAAATCTTTTGACCATTTTGTGCCCTTTTCTTTTAAACTTTTGTTAAAATCAATCCATCAACTTCTTTTAAATTTTTACCATGAACTACGGGGTTTTGATCCCTCATTTTTATGTTGGTACATAGACATAAGACTGAAGGTCTTGTCAAACACAAAAATATAATAATTGAATTATTTTCTCCTCCCTCCATTACATTTTTTATCAAACATAATTTTGAGTAAAACACTTGCACACAAAAAAGGGATCTCTAGGAGTACCTAGGACACTTTGGGTGCCAATACCTTCCCTCTGTTTAACCAACCGCCTTACCTGTTATCTCTGGCATTCTATTAATTTTGATTTGAAAACTTGTTATCTTTCGGTTTTGTTTGTACTTTTCCCTTTTTTTCTTTGGAAATAAATAAGGCACAGTGGCGACTCTGATTTTTCAATTGACGTCGGGTTTATCCATAGCCGATGATCATGGATGCACCACTACAGAAAAAAATGGAGACTCTGCTGGGGAGTAGTTCTCAGTGGGTTTAGACTACTTTTTTATGTGCAATATTTTGTTGATATTTGATGTTTGTTTAAATATATTGTTTGTGCGATATAATTTGTCTGTTGTTCTTGGTGATCTCTGAGTGGTGCGATAAGTTCTAACCCAAACTTGAGTGGAATTAAGATAGGAGGATGCTATAGTCATGTTCAGCTCGTGTGGAGTAATTCTTAACGAGTTGTCTTGAGATCCATCTACTCAGTGGAGACCCCATTGGAGTTACTAATGTCACACGAGTAAGTCGTGGGTAGACATTACTTTTTTCGACTTGGGAGTCCGAGAAGCTGAGGACCATAGAACATATAACCTAACTTAGCATATTTAGGACGTGGTGTGAATATTGTTCAAGTGTAGAGTTGATAACAGTTGTTATGCGATACCATACTCAGACGAGTTTCTCTTGAGAATACTATGGGTTGATATGTCAGTCATCTAAATCTATAGTATTCGATAGATGGGATCACGACTCTGGGAACTTTTTAGAACATGCTCTATAGGTTTTTATCCATAGTACACTCCTTTTGGATGGTTCTTAACCCGACTCCATGCTCGTGACTCACAACAAACCCTTTGATTCTTGGTTGATCCGATGAGTCTCATCAATATCAATGGAACTTGGGTGTTGGTAAAGGTGAAAATCATAATCCACCAAAATGAATGATTGATCTTGATGACATCTTAATCCATCCCTTGACCTTTTTTTGTGTTTGCCTTGTGTGTGATTGTTTCATTCATGCATTCATGCGCATCATAACATTCATCACAACAATAAAGTTTCAAGGAACTAAGGTCTTATTTATATATAATTTTCAGACCATGGATTATGGACAGAGGAATACATAAAAGTACAGTTTTAGATGTCCTGATTTGAAGGAGTTAAGGAAGCTATCATCCTTTGTATTAGATCCCTTAGATTTCAAGCAACGTCATGGGAAGATTTTGTCCGTATTATCTATTGATGTGGTTGAAGGACTCCTGAGTGTCTTGGTTCAATTCTATGACCCTCTTTACCAGTGCTTCACTTTTCCGGATTATCAGCTCAATGATATGTTTGAAGAGTACACCCATCTCATGGGTATACCCGTATCTAACAAGGTGCCCTTCAGTGGATTAGAAGAGATTCCCAAATCTCAAGTCATAGTCGGAGCTCTTCATTTGAAATGAGGGATTCAAGGGTTGACTTCTGAGTTTCTCCATGGTAGACCTACTGTTTTTGCTCAAGCTGGTAGCATGGACGCTTTTGAATCCATCTTTGTCTTGCTCATCTATGGCTTATCTTTATTCCCTACCATTGACAGTTTTATTGATTTTAACGCCATTAGAATTTTCTTGATTAGGAATCCTGTTCCTACTCTGTTAGGTGACACGTATTTCTCTTTGCATTTGGGGAATTCTAAGGGTGGCAGAACCATAGTGTGTTGTGTTCCTTTTCTGTACAAGAGGTTTATTCCGCACTTGCCTCACACACCAGTTTTCTTGGAGAACCAACAATGTCTACAGTGGTCTTAGAGACTCGTGTCTCTCACTAATGATGATATTGTTTGGTATGATTCTATTTTTGATAGGATAAGGATTATTGATAGTTATGGTGACTTCTATAACGTGCCTCTCATTGGTGTGTAAGGAGGAATCAACTACAATCCAACATTGGCTCGTCGTCAGCTTGGGTTCCCCTTGAGAGATAAGCCTAATAAATTTGAGTCAGAGGGTCTATTCTATCAAGAGGGTAAAAATCCCCAACATTTGAAGAACATAATGGTGCATGCTTGGTACAATGTGCATAGGAAAGGAAGAGCCGAGCTTGGTCCATGCATTTGTGTAGCTTCGGAAGCTTACACTATTTGGGTGAAGAAGAGAGCTTTGGAGCTTAAGGTGTTGTACACCTGCGAAAATACTATGTCTGTGGTTGGGGCTGAGCCATCAACTCTCCCTAACCAAGATGTAGAGGAATTGGAAGATGCACTCTCCAATATGAAATAAGAGAGAGACTTGTGGGAGGAATTGTTCCATGCTTTGAACCGAAAGCATGTAGAGTTGCATATTCAGTCGAGAGCCACATATGCACTTATTGAGGTTCTTGAAGAGCGTGCAGTGAAGAGACAAAGATAGCCACCAGATTTATTTTCCTCCAATATTCCGCAGCCTTCTGGTGCTTGGAAGAAGATTGTTGATCGACTTGTACTCGAGATAGCTCAGATGGAGACAAAGGTCAGACTCATCGAAAGGAAGTACACTCCCTTGGCCAGTTTAGCTGATTCTTTTGCTAGGGATCATTGGATGATGTGTTCTTTTTCTCTTGTATTTGTATTTTTGGTTTCTGAAACTGTACTCAGTGTAATCCTTCCAAATATTATGAATAAAAAGATATTTTATGGTCAAAATTGATACTATTATTACTAATTATTATTATTAATCTAAGTATTTGCAAATAGGACTTTGTATGTTCCTTGAAAATCAAAATAAAAAACATTGCATTTTTCATGCATCATTTGAATAAGCGGGTTTTCTTCAGCCAAATGTCTTATGGGTTCTTCTTATGTGTATTAGCTAAGCTGACTCATAACTACTATACTCTAGGCAATCGCTAGAGAAGAATGGAGCATCTTAAACAAGAGAATAAAGAGCTTATGGATAAGATTTACAGACTCACTGCCTTGATGGAGTTTGTCAAGATTCCTGTCAAGTTCAAGGTCCCAGACTTTGAAAAATATAAGGGAAATACTTGTCCTCTAAGTCATCTTGTCATCTATGCTCAAAAGATGTCTACTCAGACTGACAATGATCAGCTACTCATCCATTACTTCCAGGACAGTTTAACTGGTGTTGTACTTTGGTGGTATATGGGCTTGTACAATGATAGTGTCCATACTTTTAATGACTTGGGAGAGGCCTTTGTCAAGAAATACATGTATAATATTGATATGGCTTTAGATCCGGATCAGTTGAGATCAATGTCCCAGAAGGACAGAGAGACATTCAAAGAATACGCCCAAAGATGGAAAAGTTGGCTTCTGAAATTAACCTACCCTTGGAGGAGAAATAAATGACCAATGTATTTTTAAAGACCTTGAGTTCATTTTATTATGAACACATGATTACTAGTGCTCCTAATGATTTCACCGAAATGGTGAACATGGGGATGAGATTGGAAGAAGGTGTCCAAGAAGGACAGTTATCCAAAGATGAAGCGTCTGCAAGTAAGAAATATGGTGGTGGTTTATCCAAAAGGAAGGAAGGGGAAACCAATGTAGTGTCTGCAGGGAGGCAGAGAAGGCCTCTTGTGAAGAAGATTTCCTAGTCCCGTCAACATCATCATTAAATATCATCAGTAATTCCTGCTTTTACCCATAATTCAGCAAATCAATCAGTTCCTGTTCAGCAACAACATCTACAACAACCATAACAATGTACTAACTACAACAACAACAATCATCATCAAAATTTTGAGAGGAAGAAGGTCTCTTTTGACCCTATTCCTATGATATATGCAGAATTGTATCCTTCTTTGATTCTCAAGAATCTAATCCAACCAAGGAATCCTCCACATACTCCTGAACCTTTTCCATGGTGGTTCAAGCCTGACTTGCACTGTAATTTTCATCAAGGAGCTCCTGGCCACGATATTGAAAATTTCTATCCTTTGAAGTATGAGGTTCAGAAGCTGATTAAGAGCGGTATGGTGTTCTTTGAGGACTGAACACCTAATGTTAAATAAAATTTGTTCCCCACTCATGGCAATGCATCTGCGAACATGGTAGATGGTTGTTTCGAGAATTTCAGAGTGTTCGATATTCGTTATATTCGCCAGTATTTGGTGGAGATCCATAGGACTCTATGCTTAGTTAGTGATTATGAACATGACTATGACAGTTTTGTTATCTGCAATGTCAACCCTCGGATGTGTGATAGTCAAAAGGGATATTCAAAAATTTGTAGATGAAGGTACAATTCAGAGCCTACAGTCCCGAGGTATGGGCAATGATGTGAATGTTACAGTACTAGTGTTCAAGACCCCTGTGTGGGTAATTATCTAGTTTGAGAGCAGCAGCATCAGAAATGTTAATAAATCGGTATCGCCGTTGGTTATACGGTTAGGGGCCCCCGTCCCCTATTCATCCGATAAAGTTGTGCCATATAAGTACAATGCCACCATGATTGAGAATGCGTAAAAGGTTCGTCTTCCCATTAAAAATTCAGTGGTAAGCATTATAGATGTCGTGAAGGTGAATTATAGTGGTCGTGTATTTGGCCCTTTATCTCCTAGAGTTATCGAAGATGTTTCAGTGGGTAAGAAAGCAGATGTTCCCATAGTTGATCCGATTAATGCTCTAACTTGTCAATCTGGCGAGTCCAGCATGTTGAAGATTAATGATGATGATGAGGTTCTACGTCTGGTCAAGAAAAGTGAGTTCAACATTATGGAACAGCTGCTCCAAACGCCATCACACATTTATGTGTTATCATTATTAATGAATTCTGAGGCGCATATAGAGGTTTTACAGAAAATGTTGGAGCAAGCCTACGTAGAGCATGATGTTACTGTGGATCAGTTTGACCACATTGTTTCCAATATTACTTCATGTAATAACCTGAGCTTTTATGATGAAGAACTTCTTGAGGAAGGTAAAACAAACAGCTTCGCACTCTGTAAGACCCCAATTTCGACCCTAAGATCCCTCACGATATCTCATCATATGCATTGGATTTGGGATCACACCTTGACATCCTTCTTACCCCTCATTCATTGGGTTTGCATTGAGAGAGTTCACCAATCACATTTGATTGTATCATAATTTTTTTATCATTATTTACTAACCGAAATTCCAAAAATATGTCTTTGTATAACTTTGTTTATTCTGTAGGTAGTATGTGCATCCACCAATGCCTCATCAAGCTCACAATTAGGGTTTGAGACCCTCAATGCAAGGAGATTAATTAATAGATGGTTCAAAGTGTTTCTATACATCATTTATGGATCCCCATGATCTTCATCTATAATTTTGATCAAGAATTCATCAAGAGATTGAAGCTTGTTTGCCTTAGAATCCCTAATTCATCTAGGTATCTTATGAGACTTCCTCATTAAGTTTCTTCAACAATTGATAAAATATTTCAAGGGATACTTCATATTACATCATCTTATGCATATATAATCCTCCATGAGTCCCAAAGATCATGATAACTTCAAGATTGCAAGTTGGTTCAAGGTGGTTGACTAGAGAAAGTCAACTGGTCAAAACTGGGATTCCCTAGATCTTATCTCCTACACTTTTTGTCATATGAAAATGATTCCAAGAGAAAAGTTACTTCGTATTACATTCCAAACAACTTTCATGTTAAGGTAAAGATCTAGGTTTTCTTTGAAATTCATTTTTTATGGTGAAAGATTATAGGTCATTTTGTTTATGCCCTAGTTAGGAGGTCAACTTACAAGAACCATAACTTTCTCAATTTTTATTAGATCAAAGCCATCTAAGTTTCATGATCAATTTCAAGATGTCCTCTCCAACTTTGATTCTTTTAGAAACTTCAAATTCACTTTCCAAGGGAATGTGCCAAAAGGAAGCATTATAGGTCATTTTGCGCCATTACCATTGATCAAGCAATTTTCCTCAACTTCTAAAATGCATAACGCCTTCATGCCAAATCCAAATGAGGTCGAATTTGTGACCAAATTTAATAGGTTTGAAAGATGTTAAACATGAAAGTTGTTCCCCTTGATCTCACCTTTCCAAAAAGTCCAAAATAACTTCATTTGGACAAGGTTTGAATGAATTTTGCATGGTTACTCGTCATGGTTCCATTTGTATGAATCTCATGACCACTTCTCAATTTCAAATGCATGGCTTCATGTTACACTTTCAATATCACTCATGATCATATTTTGAAATTTTGACATCATTTCATGAGCCTATCACACGCCCATGCAAGCATGCACACTTGAATTTATATTTTTGACATTTGAATGGAAGTGTGTGAAAATCAATTGCCAAGCCTATAAATACATTGCCTCATGCTCAAATTTATAGAGACCTTGCCCAAGATTTTCTCCTACGACCTTCCCATCACCATTAGAGGATAATCTTGACGGTTTTCAGTTAAAAATCGAGTTTCAATTTCACTTCTGTTTTGAAGTTGAAACTCCAAGAATCCAAGCCATTTGAGCTCTCAATTCACCTCCTGCAGTCAAGTCCAAGCAAGCCCAAGCAAATTGAGATCCAGATCGAGCTTCATCACTGCAAACAGAAGGTGAAATTTGTCAAAGTTTCTCTCTTTTATTCTCTCTCAATTCTTCACCATTCTATTTGATATTTGGTTGGATGAAGTCCTACCAATGTAGGCAACAACACTGAGTTTCTTTGAGGTTAAACCGAAGCAACTCAGATCATGAACCTCAAATTTTAAATCCATGTATCTTTCAATATACTTGGAATTGGAAGAAATGAAGGTTAGATTCGTGCTCCTGGGCGTTTTTCCTTTAAAATCATGTCCTTACTTTTTATTTTGGTGGTGGTTTATGGTGGACCAGTCCGGTGAGGTCCACTGGAGAAGATGACCGGAGCTAGGGCTCCAGTGGTGTGCTGGAATTGCCCAAACCATCTGATCATGAATCCACATCTAATCCTGGCCCTTTCTTTTGAATACCTCGCGTGTACACCCGTTGACTAAGGCATTTGATGGAAGCGCGCGCTTGACCATAAGATCTGCCACCTCAATTAATGAGGGAGATTTGATGGCCCTTGTTTTTTTTTATTTCATTTTATTTTCTGATTTTCCATTTAATCCCTTTATTTTGTTTAATTCATATTAATTTTATTTTTAATCCAAAAAATATGGGACTTTCACCAAAAATATGTAAATATTTTTCTTTTCCATATTTTGAATTTTAATTATTTTTTGGATTAATTTTGATATTTTTCATGTATGAAATGTTTTTGTATATATTTTTAATTGTTTAAAAATATTTCTAACTTCTTAAAAATAGTAAAAAAAATCTTGTCTAAGGTCCTTTGACCTTGTTTGACCTAGGGTAAATCTCTTGCCATTTATAAGGTGTTTTGAAGGGATTTTAGGTTTTTACCAAATTAAAAGGTATTTTAATTCTTTTTTAAATTGATTTTTAATTGGTTAAATGTTTTAAAATATTGTTGAGCCATTTTTATGGTCTTGTGATGTTTGACTTTCTATTTGGGCCTTGGTCATGGTTGATTTGAATTTTGTTGAATCAAAACCATTGGATTTAGGAGATTGATGAAATATACATTTCATCTCCCAAAATGAATGGATGGTTTTGATTTGATGAAATTCCTATCATGATCAATTTGTGTTTCTATCTTCCCCTCCCTCTTCATCTTCATCCCTATTATTTCCCATTCCCTCATTTGACCAATGAAATCTCTAATGTCTAAAGGCTAACTGATTCATCAATGACCTTGTGTCAGATGAATCAATACAAGTATGACTGATATAGGTCTTTCCCTTTTGACTTTTCTTTTAGTGTGTGGTATGTTTTAGGAATTTCGTTCTTCATACCAAATATTTAACATGCATTAACACCTAAATTTTTATTACCCAACCTTAGATAGTTGTGACTTCTACATAAGTCCAATTACAATTGCTTAATATAACGCTAAATTTGACCCCCAAGGCATAAAATTCTAGTAAATTAGATTGTAAGTCTCCCATTCTTCATGGCATTGTGTGGAGACTTGATCTTTTTTCCTTTCATTGGAGTTAGTGGCATACTTGTTGAATTATCCATGTTGGGCCCTTCTCATGGAAGATGTCTTGGTTTTAGGATTCATACTTGTGAATGAATGGTTGAGTATTCTACAAAGAATGACTTAATCAATTAAAAATCACCACTAACATTTGACTAACATTTAATAAACACTTGTTAATATTGCTTTAGGTTCAAGTCATTGACTATTATAAAATTTAAATTTCAGTCCTTTATCATTCATTTCCATTTACATTTCATATAACTTGTTTATGTTTATATCCTTTTCACTTTTCTCATTTGAGACATATCTTTTGAATGTATAGATTGTTTGTGTATTTTGATTTTGTTTGTGGTCTTAAGACCCTAAAACACCTAATAACAACAAAACCCTAACAAATATCTGGTGGACTGTCGAACTTGATCTGAACTTTTAGACTTAGGATTAGGCAACATTCTTTATGCTAAAAGGTCTTGGCCAATGACAACATCTTGAGATTGAGCTACTTTGAACTCTGCCTTCATCTGATACAAGACTTGAGAGTTTCTTGGGTTCATCTACTACTTTGACACTGTACTTAATTGTTATTTTGATATTGTGTTTGATGTTTTGTTCTAAGTTGATCAGGGAATATTTCATCTGATACATGGGAAGACAATGAAGACTGTTAGTTATTGAAGTGCTTGCTTGGAGCATCTTTATTTGATGCCTTGATCTTCATGCTGTCTGGATATTGCTCATTGCTTATTGATTATTTCTTGATTAAAGTCCAAAGGAAAATGGGTTTCTTAATGACCTTCTTGTCTGTTGGATTGCATCCCATTGGTCAGATATTTTCAACTCTTAACTTTTAAATTTTTTCTTAGGATAACCTCTTCATCTCCTCCCACTTCTTAAATTTCAAAATCTCTCCCCTTTTCAAAACCTTTCTTTGCTTGTGATTTCAAACTTAGACTATGTTTTAATGATTAGAAACTTTGGCCGTATGCATTCAATTTTCATACTCTTTCTTAAATTAAATTTGTAAATAAACTTAATCATTTTGACTGAAAATTTCAAAAGACAAAAAGAACTAACAAATCCATTCAAACTTTTGGCCTCTTGTGCCCTTTTACCTAAACCTTTGTTAAAATCAATTCACCAACTTATTTGAAATTTTTACCACGAACTACGAGTTTTTGATCCCTCATTTTTATGTTGGTACGTAGGCACGAGACCGAAGATATTGTCAAACACAAAAAATATAATCAATAAATTCTTTTCTCATCCCTACACTCTATTTTATCAAACATCATTTATACCAAAAACATATACACACATAAAAAAGGGCTCCCTAGGAGTACCTATGACATTTTGAGTACTAACACCTTCCCTCTATGTAACCAACCCCCTTACCCGTAATCTCTGGCATTTTATTCCTTTTGATTTGACAACTTCTTATCTTTGGGTTTGGTTCGTACTTTTCCCTTTTCCTTTGTAAACAATAAAAGCTCGGTGGCGACTCTACTGGGGAGTAGTCCTTAGTGGATTTAGCCAACATTTTTATGTGTATATATTTGTATATTTGATGTTTGTATATCATTTGTATGATATAATTTGTTTGTTGTGCTTGGTGATCTCTGAGTGGCAAGATAAGTTCTAACCCGAACATGAGTGCAATTAAGATAGGAGGATGGTGTAGCGGTAAATTCATGAGCATCAAGCAATGGATAAGCTTAACGTCAATAAAACCAGAGTCGCCACCGGGCTTTTATTGTTTCCAAAGGAAAAGTGAAAAGAATGAATAAGACCCAAAGATAAGAAGTTTTCAAATCAAAACTAATAAAATGCCCGAGATTACACGTAGGGGGGTTGGTTACACAGAGGGAAGGTGTTAGCACCCAAAGTGTTCTAGATACTCCTAGGGAGCCCTTTTTTATGTGTGCATGTGTTTTTTTGGTATAAATGATGTTTGATAAAATAAAGTGTGGGGATGAGAGAATAATTAATTGATTATATTTTTGTGTTTGACAAGACCTTCGGACTTGTGCCTACGTACCAACATAAAAATGAGAGATCAAGACCTCGTAGTTCGTGGTAACAATTTCAAAGTGAGTGAATTGCTTTAAATCAAATTTTTTTAAAAAGAGGCACAAAAGGCCCAAATGTTTGAATGAGTGTTAATTAATTTTTTTTTTGAAATTTTAAGTCAATCTGATTAGATTTATTTACAAGTTTGATTTAAGAAAAGATTTAAAAATTCAATGGCATATGGCCAACGTTTCTAATCATTTAAACAAATTCTAAGTTTGAAATCACAAGCAAAGAAGGTTTTTGAAAAGGGGGGGGGGGGAGATTTTTAAATTTAAGAAGTTGGAGAAGATGAAGAGACTAATCTTAAGCACAAAATTAAAAGTTAAGAGTTAAAAAGATCTGACCAATGGGATGCAATCCAACAGACAAGAATGACATATAGAAAACATACATTCCTTTTGGACTTTGAATCAAACAATATCCAACAAGCAATTAGAACCATCATCCATCATGAATATCAAGGCATCAAATAAATATAGCCACATCTAAGCAAGCAAATCCCATAGCTAGCAGTCTTCTTTGTCTTCTCATGTATCAGATGACATATTCCTTGATCAACTGAGAATAAAGCATTAGACATAACATCAAAATAACAGTTGGCATCAAGATAATGTAGCAGATGAGTTCAAATAAATCCCAAGACGTGCATCAGATGAAAGCTCATTTCACAATAACTTGGTCTTAGAATATTGGCATTGGCCAAGTCCTTTTGTATATGGAATGTTGCCTAGTACTAAGTCCAAAAGTTCAGATCAAGATCAACAGTCCACCAAACATTTTTTAGGGTTTTTTGTTGTTTATTAAGTGTTTTAAGGTCCTAAGACCACAAACAAGATCAAAATACACAAACAAAAATATACAATCATAAGATATGACTCAAATGAGCAAAATGAAACTGACATAATCATGAACATATTAAATGAAATGTAAATGGAAATGAATGATAAATGACTAGAAAGTAAATTGCATAAAGTAAATGACTTGAAAGTAAAGAAATATTAATAAGAGATAGTTAAATGATACTAAAGGTTAATTGAATGTTAGTGGTGTTTTACTTTTAAATTGATTAAGTCATTCTTTGGAGAACACTCAACCACCTATTTACAAGTATGGATCCTTGAACCAAAACATCTTCCATAGGAAGGAAAAAAGGCCAAGTTTCCATACAATACCATGAAAGATAGGAGACTTACAATCTAACTTACTAGAATTCAATGCCTTTAGGGTCAAATTTAGCTATATGTTAAGCAATCGTAATTGGACTTATGTAGAAGTCACAACTATCTGAGGTTGGATAATAAAAATTTAGGTGTTAATGCATGTTAGAGATTTGGTATGATGAACCAAACTCCTAAAACGTACCACATACTAAAAGAAAAGATCAAAATGGATGGACATACCTCATTCATGCTTGTATTGGTTCATCTGACACAAGGTCATTGATGAACCAATTTGCCTTAGGATATTTTGATATTTCATTGGTCAATGAAAGGAGTAGGAAAGAATATGAATGAAGATGAAAAGGGAGGGAAATGAGAGAAACACAAATTGGTCATGGGAGGAGTTTTATCAAATTAAGATCATTAATTCATTTTGGGAGATCAAAATTACATTTCATCAATCCCCTAATTCCAATGATTTTAATCCAACAAAAGTCAAATCAACCTTGACTAAGGCCCAAACAAATAGTCAAACATCACAAGACCCTAAAAATGTCTCAACATAATTTTACATAATTAATCAATTAAAAATGCATTAAGATTCAATTTAATATGGTCAAAACCTAAAATCTCTTCCAAACACCAAGTAAATGGCCAAGAGATTTATCCTAGGTCAAACAAATTCGAATGACCTTAGACAAAAAAATTCTTGATTTTTGAAAAGTCAGAAGTATTTTTAAACAATTAAAAATATGCACAAAAACATTTAATTAATGAAAAATATCAAAGTTAATCCAAAAATTAATTTTAATTCAGAAAATGAAAGAGAAAAATAACTAAAGATTTTTGGTGAAAGTCCCACATTTTTTGGATTAAAAATGAAATTATTATGAATTAAACAAAATAAATGGAATTAACATAAACTTAGAAATTAAAAAGAAAAATCAAAAAAGAAAGTCCCATATTTTTTGTTTAAATAGGCAAGGGAATTGATTTTTGCACCACATGAAATTTTTCCAAAATTGTAAACCATAGTGCATGGATGCATGGGAAATGATTTGGGCCTAAGGAATGATGCAATTCATCTCTAATTCATGTGCATTTGATGCTGAAGTCATTACATGGAAGCATGCAAAGAGGAATGATCACTTGGATCAAAAACATGCCAAAACAAATCCCACAATGGAGCCATGCACAAGTCCCTCAATTTTGATCCAAATGAGATGATATTGGACTTTTAGAAAGGTGAGATCAAGGGGAACAACTTTCATGTTGAACACTTTTCCATTTGAAGCTTGGATCATGCTGAATTTTGAGGTGGAGATTTGGAAAATCAAACATATTTGAAAATTTTCTAAGTACGAAGTCAAATATTCATTTCTTCCACCTTGAATAACTTTTGCTATGGACTTCAAATGGAAACTTTTCCTTCATCAAAGTTGTATCTCTTTCAAACTTGTCCAATTTTGTCACAAATTTGACCTCATTTGGATTTCACATGAAAGAGTTGTGCATTTTAGAAGTTGAGGAAGATCACTTGTTCAATGGTAATGGCCTAAAATGACCTATAATGTTTCTTCTTGGCACATGCATTTGAAAGATGAATTTGGACTTATTACAAATATCAAAGTTGGAAAGGAAATATTGAATTTAATCATGGAACTTGAATGGGTTTCATCTCATAAAAATTAAGCAAGTTATGGTCTTTGGAAGTTGACCTCCTAACTATGGTTTAGACAAAATGGCCTATAATCATTTACCATAAAAAATAACTTTCCAAGAAAAACTAGAGCTTGACTTAAACATGAAAGTTAATTGGAATGTTATGAGGAGTAACGTTTCTCTTGGAATCATTTTCATATGACAAAAATTGTAGGAGATAGGGTCCAGGGAACCCTAGTTTTGACCAGTTGACTTTCTCTTGTCAACTACCATGAACCAACTTGCTAACTTGACATTGTCTTAATATTTGGGACTCATGGAGGATCATATATGTGTAATATAATGTAATATGAAGTATCCCTTGAAATATTGATCAAATGTTGAAGAAACTTGTTGAGGAAGTCACACAAGCTTCAAACTCTTGATGAATTCTTGATCAATATGATATGTGAAGATCATGGGGATCCATATATGATGTCTAGAGTCAATGTGAACCATATCTTGATTAGTCTCCTTGCATTGAGGGTCTCAAATCCTAGATATGAGCTTGACGAGGGATTGGGGGTCACACACACTACCTACAAAAGCAACAAACTATACATTGACATATTTTTGATATTTTGGTTAGTAAATAAAGAAAAACAAAGTATAATATAATCAAAACTTCTTGGTGATCTCTCCTAATGCAAACCCAATAAATGAGGGGTAAGGAGGATGCCAAGGTGTGATCCCAAAGCCAATGCATATGATGAGATATCATGAGGGATCTTAGGGTCAAAATTGGGGTCTCACAGCTGCCCCTATTTAAGGACATTCTAACTTAGGATGTGAATGTTTAAATCTTTGTATCAACTCAGTAGAATCGACTTAAATAACAACATATAGAAACAAATTTTAGTCCCCTAAGAGACCTCATGATGCATATGATATGTAATGTTAAAAATAATTTTTGTGGGGAAAATATTCCCACAAAGGAAAAGAATCTGGAGAGACTAAAAGTCCACAGGAGTATAGTGCATTTCATAAGGAAAACTCACTGGGGAGACAGAGACTCTGGGGATAAATAGTTGTGCGTAGGCCAGGCTACGACTTGGAGACTACTGGAGACACGAGGGGATTTCCATGAAAATAAATCAATGGAAGGACTCGATTGGGGATAAAGGGAAATCTGGAGGGGAAGCGGGTAAATCATAGCGAAGTTGAAATACTCTGACCAAACAAGAAAAAAGGCGATTCCACTGAGGAAATACGCGCTCAAACTCTACTGGGGAAGAATAAACTTCAACATAAGAGTACCAGAAGTATGTTATCCATTATCGGTTACTGGGTAGGAAGATTATGTCCTCTGATAGAGGGACATCTGTTACCAGTTAGGGTAAACATATCAAGGATGACTCGCTGAGAAAAATGAGGTGTATTTGTTACCGGTTTTTGGGTAAGAATAACCTGCTGGGGAAAATATCAAATAGGATTTACAACTACCGGTTACTGGGCAGAAGACCAAAGAGAGGATATCCGTCACCGGTTAAAGTGAACATATGAAGGATAAACTCAAAAGGAAGCATATTTGTCATCGGTTAGGATGAACATATCAATGATAGACTACCGGGGAAAAGTAGGAATTATATATATCAGTTACTGGATAGAATACCGAAGAGAGAGTATATGTCACCAGTTAGGATGAACACATCAAGGATAGACTCAGCAGGGGGAAACAAGGTTTACAACTACCGGTTACTAGGCAGAAGACCACAAAGGTAAGAAATCCGTCATCGGTTAGGACGAACATATCAAGGATTAACTCTGAGGGGAGAAGTAGGATTTATATCTACCATTTACTAGATAGAATACTAAAGGGAGAAAAATACATCATAGGTTAGGATGAACATATGACGAATTAACTCTCTAGGGAATGAAATAGGGATTACAACTACCTTTTTACTGTGTAGAAAATCACAATGGGAGAATATCCGTCATTGGTTAGGATGAACATATCAAGGATAGACTGCCTGGGGAAACATGAAAACGAATCTGCTTGAGAAAATAGAGGATGTAGATTACTTCTACCGGGTATTGGACAAAAGTAAAGTACTCAAAAATCGAGAAGAATATTACCAGTTTCTGGGTAATAGACTCTCAAGGGACCGACGATATCTATCTAGGTAAGAACTAGAAAAAAATGGTCAAACAAAGACTCAACCTAATGAGGATATAACTCAAGGGGAGTAGTTCCATCCAGATAATTAACTGGGGAGGAAACAGAAACAATGATCATCCACGAGGAAATAACTCAATGGGGAATGGGAAAGGTTAAACTCTTTCTACTTAAGAGGACGACACTCTACTATTGAAGGAGGATAAATGCACCAAATCTGCATAGGGAAATAATATCATCATAATATGGGATCATAAATAAGGAATCAAATGCCATAAAATACATAATGAAAATATCTGATGTATGAATGTGTATGTATATGATTGATGATTATGATGACAAAACAATCACAAAGGATACACATATCACAAATCTAAATCACCACTGTAACACTTGGATAATCTCAAAAAGATGGAAACACCAACTGGAGAGAAATGTTGGGGATGAACACAAATATCCTGGTCCTGAATAACTCAATCCTGGTTGGGGAAAGTGAAAAAGATCTACTAAGGATCGAAGTTGTCAATATTGTGGGGAATTTTCGGTCAATACCATATCAAATGGGAGACAACCTCCCAGGAGACCAAATCAAATATTGCTCAGAATCAACACTTCCATATTTGAAGATGAACTCCGCCGGAGAGTACAAGAGATAAAACACTACATGGAGGATCTAGGAAAACTGCGGACGATGTGAGCCTACAACTCAGCTGGGGAAAATGGTTTGCAAAAAGGGACTGAACACCCGTTCAACTCTACTGGGGAATATGTAAGACCTCAATTTTGACCCTAAGATCCCTCAGGCAATTTCATCATATGCATTAGCATTGGGATCACACCTTGGCATCCTCCTTACCCCTCTTTCATTGAGTTTGTTTTCGGAGAGATCACCAAGCACCATGTGATTGTATCATACTTGTATATTATCATTTTACTAACCAAAATACCAAAAATATGTCTTTTCATGTGCCTAACTTTTTGTAGGTAAGGAATGATCCTCATTGATCTATCAAATTCACATCTAGAGTTTAAGACCCTCATGGCTAAGAGCACAATCAAAGATTGATCCAAAATGTCTCAAAGTATCATATATTAGTCCTGTTGATCTCTACATGTTGTATTTATAAAGTATTCTTCAAGAGTTTGGAGGTGATATGTCTTGGAAACCCTAGTTTGACTGGGTATCTTGAGTAACTTCTCCAACAAGCTATCTCACCAATTGATAAAATTTCTTAGAGGAAACTTCAAAAATTCATCAGTATACGCATATATGATCTACCATGAACCTAAAAACTCAAGATAATGGATGGTTAGCAAGTTGGTTGATGGTGGTTGGCCAGATGAATTCATCTGATCAAAACTGGGTCTCCCTAGACCCTATCTCTTACAATTTGCACCATATGAAAATGATTCCAAGAGAAAATTTACTCTAAATGACATTAAAAACAACTTTCATGTTGAGACCTAAAGCTATTTTTTCTTGGAAAATCATTTTCTATGTTGAAACATTATAGGTCACTTTGTCTAAACCCTAATTTGAAAGTCAACTTCCCAAGGCCATAACTTGCTCAATTTGTATGATATGAAATATTTCCAAGTTTCACAATAAAATTCAATATGTCTACTTCAACTTTGATGTTTGAAGTGATAGTTAATTCAACTTTTATGAGCATGTGATATTAAGATACATTATAGGTCATTTTTTACCTATACCATTGAACAAATGACTTTTCCAAACTTCCAAAATGCATAACTCTATCATTATAAATACAAATGACATGAAATATGGACCATTTTGAAGGTCTTTGAAATATTTACAACTTTGATGAAGACACTTTTCTCATTTGAAGCTCACATAAAATGTTAAGCAAGGTGGAATATTGAGATATATTGAAAAAAATTCAACATGTTAAAATTCCCAAACTTCCACCTCAAAATTCACCATGATCCAAGCTCCAAATGGAAAAGTGTTCAACATCAAACTTATTCCCCTTGATCTAAGATTTCCAACGAACCAAAGTTCATGCATTTTGGATGAGATTTGCTAGGTTTGCGCATTGTTTTAACAGAGCTGCATGATTGGAAGAAATCAAATGGAAAAAATCACATTTCACATTGCCTTGACATCCAAGCCTCATTTGAACTTCAAAATGATTGTACATGGATCAAATTGGATTTCTTCAGGGGCCTGTACACGCCCATGCAAGCTTGTGCATGAAATGACCAAATTTAGCAATTTTTCAAGTGTGAAAATATTTGTCCCAATTGCTATAAATACAGGCCCTTGGAGCTCAATTCAAACACACATGGCGCGCCAGTTTTGCTCTCCAATTTAAACCCTCACATTTCAAAGGAAATCCTGATAATTTTCAACTTGAAAATTGAGTTTGAATCTCACTGTTTGGAGATTCAAAAACTCCAGGTTCCAAAGCTTTGTACCATTGCCAAACCTCTGCTACAAGCTTCTCAAGTGTGATCAAATCATGTTTGAAGCAAGCAACATCAAATTCTGCACATCATTGAAGGTAAATTTCAGAAAACTTCATCTATTTAATTCTCACTCAATTGTCATCAATTCTCTTGGATCTTTGGTTGTCTGAAGTCCTACCAATGTAGGCAAGAAGATTGAGTTGCTTTGAGGTCAAATCGAAGCAACTCAGTTGTCACACTCAAAATTTAACTCGTCATATTTTTTTATATATTTGGAGTTAGTTGAAATTGAAGTCAGATTCGTGTTCTACGCCATTTTTTCTTTTAGATCATGTCCTCTTTTTTTATTTTGGTGATGTTAAGGGTGGACCAGTCCGGTGAGTTTTCCACCGGAGAAGAAGACCGAAGCTCTGGCTCCGGCAGTGTGTTGGCACGTCTCCCAGCCACAGGATCCATTCAAATTGTTTTAATCTTAGGTGTTGGTTTTGAATACCACGTGTGTGACGCGCTGACTAGGTTCCATCATGGAACGCGCATTTATGCCCACTTGATCTTCCACCTCAATTAATGAGGGAGATTAAAAGGCTCACGTTTTTTTGATTTTTTTATTTTTGTTTTAATTCATTTGATTTTCATTAATTCATATTAATTTTAATATTAATCCAAAAAATATGAGAGTTTCACCAAATTTTTTTCAATATATTCCTCTTTCATATTCTGAATTAATATAACTTTTTGGATCATTATTAATATTTTTCATGATTTAATTGATTTTGTGTTTATTTTAAATTGTTTAAAAATACTTTTAAGTCTTTAAAAATTCTGATTTTTTTTCTCCAAGGTCTTTTGACCTTGTTTGACCTATGATAAATCTCATGGCCATTTCTTTGGTGTTTTGATGAGGTTTTACTATATTTAAATTGAATAAATGCCAAATAATTGTGTTGACCTCTTGTGATGGTTTGTGTAAGTTTGACTTGTGTTGTTAGGCCTTGGTCAAGGTTGATTTGACTTTGCTAGGTTAATATCATTAGATTTAGGAGATTGATGGAATGTACATTTCATCTCCCAAAATGAAGGAATGATATTAATTTGGTAAAAGTCCTCCTTTGACCAATTTGAGTTTTGATCAATTCCCCTCCCTCTTCATCTAATTCCCCTTCTTTATGCATCCATTTCATTTGGCATATGATATCTCAATGTCCTAAAGCTAGTTGATTGAAAAATCAACATGAGTATGGATGAGATTAGGCCACGGCAAAGTGAAATGGTAATTTGAAGTTTTGATTTTACCAATTGATGCAGGCCTGTTAACACCATGCGCAACTCTAGCAAACCTCATCTAAAATGAATGAATTAGGACTCTTTAGAAAGCTTAGATCTAGAAGAAAAACTCTTATGTTGAATACTTTTCCATTTGGAACTTGGATAATGATGAATTTTGAGGTGGAAGTTTGCAAATTTCAACATGTTGAAAAAATTTCTAAGTATCAAGTCATATACTTCAATGTTCCACCTTACTAAACGTTTTATGTGAGCTCCAAATGTGAAAAGTGCATTCATAAAAGTTGTAGCTATTTCAAATTCCTTCAAAATTGACACCAATTTGACATCATTTTGATTTATAATGGAAGAGTTCTGCATTTTTGAAGTTGAAGAAAACCACTTGTTCAATGGTATTGGTCCAAAATGACCTATAATGTATCCTCATATCACATGCTCATAAAGGTTGATTTAGCTCTCACTCCAAACATAACAGTTTAAGTACACATTTTGAATTTGATTTTGCAACTTGGAAATCTTTCATCATATAAAAATTGAGCAAGTTATGGCCTTGGGAAGTTTACTTTCAAATTAGGGTTTAGACAAAATGACCTATAATGTTCAACATAGAAAATGACTTTCCAAGCAAACTTAGCTCTAGACCTCAACATGAATGTTATTTGGAATGTAATTTAGAGTAACTTTTCTTTTGGAATGATTTTCATATGATGAAAATTGTTGGAGATAGGGTCTAGGGAAACCCAGTTTTGATAAGATGAATTCATCTGGCCAACCACCATCAGCCAACTTGCTAACTTGCAATTCTCTTGACTTTTTAGGCTCATGTTAGATAATATATGCATAAGATGATGAATTTTGAAGTTTCCCTTGAGGAATTTGATCAATTGATGAGGAAGCTTGTTGAAGAAGTTACTCAAGATACCCAAACAAACTAGGGTTTCCAAGACAAACCAACTCCAAAATCTTGAAAAAATCTTGATCAAAATAAATATGCAAAGATCATTGGGACTCATATATGATGCTTAGAGACATTGTGGATCATTCCTTGGTTGTGTTCTTATCCATGAGGGTCTTAAACCCTAGATATGAACCTGATAGATCAATGGGGATCATGCCTTACCTACAAAAGAGTTAGAGAAATGCAAAGAGATATTTTTGGTATTTTGGTTAGTAAAATGATAATATACAAGTATGATACAATCACATGGTGCTTGGCGATCTCTCCCAAAATAAACCTAATGAAAGAGAGGTAAGGAGGATGCCAATGTGTGATCCCAATGCTAATGCATATGATGAAATTACATGAGGGATCTTAGGATCAAAATTGGGGTCTTACAGCTGCCCCTATTTAAGAACATTCTATCTTAGAATGGGATTAAATAATAACATATAGAAACAAATTGTGTCTCTAAGAGACCTCATGATGCATATGATATGAATGTAAAAGAAAATTCTCTGTGCGGAAATGTTGCCACAAAGGAAAAGAAATCAGAGTGACCGAAAGACCGCAGGAGCACAATGCATTCTGTAAGGAAAACTCACTGGGGAAATAGAGACTCTGGGGGGAATAAAAGGGGTATGCATAGGACATGCTATGACTTAAAGACTGCTGGGACACTAGAGCAATTCAATAGAAAATGGAAAGGCTCAACCGGGAAAACAAAAACATCTGTAGGGAAAACGAGTAGATCAGGATAAAACTGACATACTTGAATCATGCAGGAACATCGATTTCACTAAGGAAACACACACTCAACTCAACTGGGGGACGAAATAGACTTTAACACAGGAGGAGCAGAAATTTATTATCCAATACTGGTTGCTGGGTGAGGAGATAATAATGATCTGACAGAGAGGGCATCCATCACGAGTTAGGATGAACATATCAAGGATGACTCGCTGGGAACCACCAGAAGGGAGTATTCATTACTGGTTACTGGGTAAGAATAGCCTTGCTGGGGAAAACTGCAGAAATAGGATTTACAACTACCAGTTACTGGGCAGAAGACCAAAGATGAGAATATCTGTCACTAGTTAAGGTGAACACATCAAGGATAGAATGAAAGGAAAGAAAATTTGTCATCGGTTAAGATGAACATATCAAGGATAGACTGCCCTAGGGATGTCAAGGAGAATATCCGCCATCGGTTAGTATGAACATATCAAGGATAAACCAACTGAACAAAAAGTAGGAATTACATCTATCGAATGCTGGATAGAATACCATCAAAGAGAAAATTTGTCATCGGTTAGGTTGAACATATCAAGGATAAACTTTGTGAGGAGAAAAATAGGAATTATATCTATCAGTTACTAGATAGAATACCAAAGAGAAATATCTGTCACTCGTTAAAGTGAACATATCAAGGATATACTCTACAAAGGGGAGAAAAAGCAGGATTTACAACTACCGGTTACTGGGAAGAAGACCACAAAGAGAAGAAAAAGTATCATCGGTTAGGATGAACATATCAAGGATTAACCCTCTAGGGAATCAAAATAGGTATTACAACTATCTTTTTACTAGGTAGAATATCAAAGATGAGAGTATCTTTCATCGGTTAGGATGAACATATCAAGGATAAACTCACAACAGGGGAAGAAAATATATGTCATCGGTTAGGATGAACATATCAAGGATATACTTCCCGGGGAAACATAAAATGAATCCGCTGGGGACTCCACTGGGGAGAAAAGAGGGGTACTTTTGTCAGGTCTTGGGCAAGAAGTAACAAATTGCAAACCAAGAATAATATTACCAATTACCGGGTAATAAACTCTTAGGGGACCCAAAACATCTACTAGGTAGGATCTAGAAAGAAACGGCCAATCAAGACTCGACCCAATAAGGATATAACTCAAGGGGAATGGTTCCATCCAGATAATCAACTAGGAAGGAAACTGAAATACTGATCATCCACGAGGAAATAACTCATTGGGGAAAGGAGAAAGGTTAAAATCTTTCTCCTTAGGGGGCTGACACTCTATATTTGAGGGAGGGCATACACCAAAATCGTATGGAGATAAAGTACCACCATAACAGAGAATAAGAATCACAAGAATGAGTCAATAACTGTGATGATTATGCTGGCAAAACGATCGTAAAGGATACAAGGGTGTCGCAGTATTTGAATCATCGATACAATTCTCGGTCAATCCAAAAAAAGGGAGACAAGTGTTGGAGAGAAGAGAGATCAGCGTCCCAAAGGCCCAAACCTAGTTGGGGGAAGGAGGAGATCTGCCGAGAAAAACTTTTATCGAGTCTGCAGGGATTTTAGGTCAACCCTACATCAAATGGGAGACAACCATGCAGAGGATAAACACAAATAAAAGCTCAGAAACCACGAGGAAACTCTGACTGGGAGTGAATCTGATAGCGATTCGTGGGGAAACCAAAGTTCTACTGAAACCATGCGAACTGCTAAGGAAACCATTCTTACTCCGCTAGGGGTCAAACAACCAACTCGTCCGGGGAATAAACACTCCGCAGGGGACTAATCAACCAACTCAGCTGGCTACCTTACTGGGGAATAGCGAACAATAACCGTTTGTAGAAATCAGCAAACACCGAGTGCTGAATAATGTTATCGAGGATGAAAGAGAAATTGCGCCTACTGCATGGGGAGAACTAATAACACTCCACACTTAGGGCTTACTGCTTTCGACCTACTGTTGATATTCTTTTTAAATGAAATCGATTGCTTAAAATTCATGCTTATATATGTTTAAGAAAAATGATTTTGATTAAAAATTTAATTTTCAAAAATGATCATAATAAAATTTAAAACTATTTGGCTAAAATAAATAAGAGTAGAAACAATTGGATGAAAGCTCAAATTTATTTAATAGAATGGTAGTTTATAAATGACAAGACTCCATATATCTTTACAAAAGTTAAAATGGTAATTTACATGGAAACAGGTTACATTGAATACAAATGACCATTAATCCTTCCACCAACTCTTGATGTCCATTGTGCTCTTGCCCGCTACTCGGGATGGTGAATCATCATCGACCGTTGTGCTCAACAAAGTCTTCAAATATGAAGATCAGCAAGATACAGTTACTTGCCATAATCCCTAATTTTTACATAAATTTCCCCAAGATGGGGTACTCAATTTATTGGGATAATTCTTTTCTGTTTTTATGTCTCTAACTTTTGCCTAGATCACCTTTTCGAGTTTTCAATCCACCGAGACTCTCATTTTTTCCTAAGCCTCCCTTTCAGGTTTTCAATTTAGCGATTTGTTCTTTTCTTTTTTAGGTAAAGTATTTCTTGACTACATATGCATTCATAGAACGAGTGAACTCTTTACCATCCATAGTTGTAAGAATCAAAGCACTACCTTAAAAGGCTCTCTTGACAACATATAGGCCTTCATAATTAGGAGTCCATTTTCCCCTAGAATCTGGTTTGAATGACAAGATCTTCTTGAGCACAAGGTCACCTTCTCTGAATACACGAGGTCTGACCTTCTTATCAAATGCTTTTTTCATTCTTTGCTAGTATAACTGACCATGACACATGGCAGTCAACCTCTTCTCTTCTATCAAATCCAGCTAATCAAACCTAGTTTGACACCAATCAGCCTCAGTCAACTTGGCTTCCATGAGCACACACAATGAAGGGATCTCAACCTCTATGGGGAGTACCAATTCCATGCCATAAACAAGTGAGAAAGGGGTTACCCCTATTGAAGTGCGGATGGATGTACGATACCCGTGCAAAACAAATAGGAGCATCTCATTGCAATCCTTATATGTTACAACCATCTTCTAAATAATCTTCTTGATGTTCTTGTTTGCAGATTCAACATCCCCATTCATCTTGGGTCTATAGGGAGAAGAATTATGATTTGCAATCCTGAATTCTTTACAAAGAGCTTCCACCAGGTTATTATTCAAGTTTGATCCACTATCAATAATGATCTTGCTTGTCAAACCATAACGACATATAATCTGGTTCTTGATAAACCTCACAACAACTTGCTTGGTTACATTCGCATACAATGTCGATTCAACCCATTTTGTGAAGTAGTCAATTGCCACCAAAATGAAACAATGTGCGTTTGAAGCTTTGGGCTCAATCATGCCAATCATATCAATTCCCCATATGGAAAAGGGCCATGGGGAGGAAATGACGTTCAACAGTGTCAGAGGAACACGAATCTTATCCTCATATATTTGATACTTGTGGCATTTCTTCACAAACTTGCAACAATCAGATTCCATTGTCAGCCAATAGTAACTTGCTCGCAACATCTTCTTCGCTATTGCATGTCCATTGGAATGCGTACGAAAGGAACCTTCATGGACTTCAGTCATTAACATGTTTGCTTCGTGTCTATCCACGCATCTGAGCAAAAGCATATCAAAGTTTCTCTTACATAACACATCACCATTCAGGTAGAAATTGCTGGCTAATCTTCTCAAAGTCTTCTTATCTTTCAAAGATGCCCCAGACAGGTAAATATGACTTTGGAGGAAACATTTGATGTCGTAATACCACGGCTTCTCATCTTTGATATCTTCAACAAAAAACACATGAGGTAGCCTATCAAGACGCATGATAGTCAAATTGGGAACCTCATTCCAATACTTTACTACAATTATTGATGCAAACGTTGCAAGAGCATCTGCCATCCGGTTTTTATCTCGAGGGATATGGTGAAATTCAACCTTGGTAAAGAAAGTCGAAATTCTCCTCGCATAATCTCTATATGGTATCAAACCGGGTTGATTCGTCTCCCATTCCCCTTTGATCTGATTCACAACCAAAGCTGAATCTCCAAAGACATCTAAATGCTTGATTCTGAGATTAATGGCCTCTTAAAGACCTATAATGCAAGTTTCATATTCTGCCATATTGTTTGTACACTTGAAAGTCAATCTAGTTATAAATGGAAAATGAGTGCCTTGAGGAGTAATGATTACTGCCCCAATGCCATTACCATATTGATTAATAACTCCATCAATTACCATGCCCCAACAGCAATCAGGTTATGGCTCTTCTTCGAGCAATGGTTCATCACAATCTTTCATTTTCAAGTACAAAATCTCTTCATAAGGAAAGTCATACTGTACTGATTGGTAATCTTCAATCGGTTGGTCAGCCAAATGGTCAGCCAAGACACTACCTTTGATCACTTTCTGAGATCGGTATTCGATATCATACTTTGATAACAACATCTGCCAACGGGAAATCCACCTAGTTAAAGCAGGCTTCTCAAATATATACTTGATTGGATCCATTTTGGATATCAACCAAGTGGTATGATTCAACATATATTGACGCAGACGCTTAGCATCCCAAGCCAATGTGTAACAAGTCTTCTCTAGCATAAAATACCGAATCTCACAGTCGATGAACTTCTTACTGAGGTAGTAAATTACAATTTCTTTCTTTCTAGTCTCATCTTACTGACCAAGAACACAACCCATACTATCTTCAAGCACAGTCAAATACATGATCAACGGTCTTCCGTCAATAAGTGGAGACAAAATCGGAGGTTCAAGCAGATATTCTTTGATACTGTCAAAAGCTTTCTAGCAATCCTCGGTCTAATCACAGGACTGATCTTTCTAAAGAAGCTTGAATATAGGCGCACATGTGGCATTCACGTGTGAAATGAATCTTGAGATATAATTTAAGCGGCCGAGAAAACCTCTGACTTGCTTCTCAGTCTTGGGAGCATGCATCTCTTGTATTGCTCTTACCTTGGCAGGATCAACTTCAACACCTTTCTCGCTAACAATAAAGCCCAACAACTTACCAGAACGAACACCAAAAGTACACTTATTGGGATTCAAGCGGAGTTTGTACTTCCTCAAACGCTAGAATAACTTCAACAAATGTTCAACATGTTCCTCTTCATCAATAGATTTAGCAATCATATCATCAACATATACTTCAATTTCTTTATGCATCATATCATGAAAAAGAGTAGTCATTGCTCTCTGGTAAGTTGCACCAGCATTCTTCAAATCGAAAGGCATCACTCTATAACAAAATGTTCCCCAAGGTGTAATGAATGTGGTCTTTTCCATATCTTTGAGTGCCATCTTGATCTGATTATATCCAAAAAATCAATCCATAAATGAAAAGACTTTGAATTTAGCGGTAGTGTCTACCAACATATCAATGTGTGGCAGAGAGAAATCTTCTTTCGGACTGGCTTTATTCAAATCTCTGTAATCAACACACATGCGGACTTTTCCATCCTTCTTCAGAACAATCACAATATTGGCCACCCATTGCGGATATTCAGCGGTCACCAGGAAACCGACATCAATCTTCTTTTGCACTTCTTCTTTGATCTTTACTCCCATATTAGGATGAGTTCTCCTCAACTTCTGCTTGACTGACGAGCATTCTGGCTTCAACGGAAATCTATGCTCCACTATCTCATAATACAACCTAGGCATGTCATGATAGGACCAAGCAAACACATCTGAATATTCTCGGAGAAGATCAATCAACCCCTTCTTAACCTCAGGACACATTCGAGACTCAATCCTGACTTCCTTCACATCATCTCCGGAACCCAAGTTGACTAGCTCAATCTTCTCTTTGAATGGCTGAATGGCTTTTCCTTCATGCTGAAGAAGACGAGAGAATTCATCACTCACTTCTTCATCACTTTCCTCCTCATCCTCAAACACAGGGAATTCAAAATTTAGAGAAGGAAAAGAATCATTGTATTCAATGGGGTTAGAAACCAACATGCATAATGATTTGATATTTTGATTTTAGAGAAGTGAATTTGTGACCAAATATTATGCAGATGGACAAGTTTATTTATTTATTTATGTTTTTTGTGATTACCATTTTCAGAATAAATCAAAAAGTAAAAATAAAACATCATAAATGTGGATGAATAGAATTATATTTTATTGATGATCAAATTTGAAAATGCCAAACAATGTTCACTTCTCCCTTAGGCATAGGAGAAGGATTTTCGAAATAAAATAAAAGCAATTACTTAGATCGATGCATAATAACAGGAATATCAACAGCAGTCCAATTGTTGCAAACCTTTCCATGCGTCACAAAATTGGTGCAGTCTTCCTCTTCGTTGTCCTCCAGCATAGCAGCTAAGTGTTATACATTGCCATGAATGAATCATCCGCTACGGAATCTGAGTTGCATATCCTCTGATCTAGCAGCTGATAAACCTTGCTGAAAACCCATACAGTCCTATTCTTGTTATCGGAGACCTTTACTACTATCCCCCACTTATCAACAATTCCTTCTTCAACAATCTTCCTTGCATCTTTCAATGAGGACATAGGTTCCCCAACTCATTTTTCAACAGTAATAGATAAGGCTTGGAACAGAGTTCCAACCTCATCCTCAACTTCAACATAAGAGAAAGATGACAGGTAGCTAACCAACAACGCCTTCTCCCCGCCAACAATGACTAACTTCCCATTCTTGACAAATTTGTGTTTCTGATGCAATATGGAGGTAACAACTCCTGCCTCGTGGATCCATGGCCTTCCCGACAGACAACTGTAGGCTGGGTGGATATCCATTACTTGAAAAGTAATTTGAAAATCACTCTGACCTATCTTCACCGGAAGGTCCACTTCACCAATCACCGTCTTGCGTGAACCATCAAAAGCTTTGACGATTACACCACTATATCTCATAGGCGCTCCTTGGTATGACAACTTTGATAGTGTTGACTTCGGCAACATATTCAATGAAGATCCAGTGTCAACAAGAACATTGGATAAAGTGTCATCTTTGTAATTCATGGAGATATGCAAAGCCAGATTATGATTCCTACCCACCTCTAGGAGTTCTTCATCACAGAAGTTAAGATTGTTGCAGAAAGTGATGTTAGCTACAATATGATCAAACTGATCCACCGTAACATCATGTTCCACGAACGCTTGCTCAAGAACTCTTTGTAGTGCTTCTCTGTGCGGTTCAAAATTCATTAACAGAGACAGTACTGAAATCTTTGGGGGGGTTTGGAGCAGCTGCTCCACCATATTAAACACACTCTTTTTTATCAACAAAAGCACCTCATCATCGTCGTTAGTCTTCAAAATGCTGGATTCACCAGACTCACGCTTTGAAGCACTAACTGGATCTACTGTAGGCACTTCTACTTTCTTACCAACTAGACAATCTTGTACATCTTTTGGGAACACCAGCCTAAACACTCGACCACTGTGGGTCACCTTGGTAACATCAGCAATGCTCACGACATAATTGGTTGTAGGTAATGGAACCTCTTGACCATCCTTCACCATAGTTGCATTATACTGATAAGGAACAGCCTTATCGAACGCGTACGGGACTGGACCAACCAACCGTATAACCAATGGAGATACCGATCTTTGGATGATACTGCTGTTATTGTTATAATCATACTGAATGACTGTAATACCCCAAAATTTACCCTACATTTTTCTTGGACGCGTGGGATTATGTTTTACACTTCATTAGCATCATACTAGGTCATACTCATGGCATACTGCATTAGTGATTGGGAAGTCATGTTGTGATTGACCACTCCTTAACAGAAGGAGCCCAGACAAAGCAAGACTGAGAATTGGACTTCATTTTCTAAATATACAAGTCTCTAGGGTCTTAGGTGGGTCCAGGTATCTTATTATGGTCCTCGGTTCATCAGGGAAGGATTCAGAGCTATTAGAGTGCTCATCTGGATTTAATCAAGAAATTAGGGTTTCATGGCTACCTGTAACAGGAAATGTTTGTTTGGAGGTAGAGGGGCTCATCCATGTCATGATTGAAGAGGCATATTGGCCTAGGAAGATTCACAATTATCTCAGAAAGATTCATTGGCAATCAGTGCAATCAGTTCCTGGTCATTTTTGCCCTAAAACTAGGGTTTGGTATAAAATCAATTTATTTCTGATTCCTTTGGTGAAACTCTTGTCCATGGCCCTCCATGTGTCCACAAGGGTCTACATACAAAAAATCAGCTCTTTATTTGAGCCAAAGGTGCTTTAATTGATCACTAGAATAGGGAATCACACAGTTTGGGAAAAGTCAATAGTGGGGCCAGAAAAGTCAACTCCTGACATTTTGAGAGTGGAATCTCAAACTCCATGCCTAAGCGATCCTACATGTGAAACTTGATCAAGGTTGGATCATGGATTCATCATTTAATCAAGAATTGGAAAAGTTACTTAATTTGGAAATGGTTGACTTTCCATTTAGGGCAAGTTTTCATGATTATTGCACTTACTTTAAGCCCATTTTCTATCAAGATAAAAGCTTCATTTGATAATTTATCCAGCATGAAAGTTTTTCCTCTTGTTCCAAGCTTTCTAGGGATATAAAGTTTGCTCCATTTGGATCAAAATTGAGAAAGTTATGCTTGGTCAAAGTGGGACATTTTTTTAAGACACTTAGAAAAATTTCTAAGTCTCAAAATCTTGAAAGTTTGTCAAGACTTCTTGGCCAGTTTTCTTGCATTTCAAGGTATCAATTGAAATTGATTTCTTCACAACAATTATACCTTGCCATGTCCTCTTTCACATCCTTTTGGAATCATCTCATTTGAATCCATGTTTTGAGAGATACATTCACCTAAAGTTGGCACCAAAACTTGATTTTCTAGGCAGATTTTAGGCCAAACTGGCCCAACCATTTTGCAGTTGTGGTGACATGACTTTGAGCCCATTTTTCACCTTCTTCCATTCATCATTTCAACTTGTGCTCAACATGAAAGTTGACATACTCCATGAGATCTTTCTACTGTTTGCATTGTCTCACCAATTAGTAGCTTGCTCATTAAGTTACATGGCCTCAAAGTCATAACTTTGAAATGAATTTCTTGCTTGCCAAGCCATACTGCAAACCAACCCACGTTTCTGCTACCTCTTTTGGCCATGCATTGAATATTCACTCACTTATGTTTGGCCCAAAATAATAACATTTCACATGCCCTCTTTCTACACCTCACTTTGCATTTTTTGCCCATAAACCAAAGCATGGATTTGAAAGCCCATTAAGATCATTTGACCACCATATTTAAAAGTTGCAAACCCTAAACCTAAAAGAGGCATTGGAATTTCGTGGCAAGCAAGCAAGGCAAGGTCACATAGCAGACTCCCTTTTCTCACCAAGTTCTTGAAGCAAGGCACAAAGGAGGCATCATATTCTTCCATACCTCTCCATAATCAAGGGGCAGTGGACCTAACATCCACTAGGTAATCATCTTGCTTCTCTTCCATGGCCATGTATTGATATATCTATGTTCATCATCATCATTACCATGGTCATCATTATTATCATTACCGTTTGCCATGCTAATCATATGCTCATGTTGGTTTCATGCTTGTTTACAATGCCAATCACATGCTTGTGTTATTGTTGTTGGTTTATGCTGTCGTTTTTGCCCTAGCCCGTGCCCATGTTGTCACCTTGTTGACAACATTTCTCCATGATCAAGCCATCATTTTATTCAAATAAGGATACCATGTTAATCTACACGACTTGAGTTTTGGTTTTTATTTCGTGTCATTTGGTTCCCTATAGTGGTCGTATTATTGAGTGGAAGTTTGAAAAAATCATTGCATGAGCTGCATTTTCGTGCTTGCATGGAATTATGGTTTGTCTTGAGGAAGAAGATGATTATGTGGCATCTCTAGGACCACTGGATCGTGCGGTCATGTTTTAATCTTGGCTGTCCATTTATTTTTGTCTTGTAGTCACTTAAAATGGCCTTGACCGATTGATGTTAGGTTACATGATTTATTTTATTTAAATGTTATTTAAGTTCCACGCTGGGTTTAATATTGTTTGGACTGGGCCTCTGCGCCACTTACTTTCCACACCCCCACGTTTTAGGGCCCATCAGCACTATTACTTTCTCTTTTCATTTTCTTTTTCAATTCACATTTACTTAATTTTAACTAATAAAAAATAGCCTCTGCGCCACTTACTTTTCATTTTAACTAATAAAAAATATTTTCTTTATTCATAAGAATCCCCAAAAATATTTTCCATGTTTCTTAATTTCTTATTTAATTTTATTTAATTTTTATTTTCGTATTTATTTAATATTAATATTTTATTTTAATTGTTTATTCCAAGTGATTCATTTTAGCATACTTTTTTTATTGATTTTATTTTTATGTCTTAGAATTATTTTTAGTTCTTGATTTTTGTGATGAAGGTTGACCAATGTCCCATGGTCAACCTGACCTTTTCTTGGAATTTTACTTCCCATTTTCAATTTATTTTTGATTTATTTTTGACCTAGTTTGGTTGGTTGTCTTTTGTTTTGACTTCTGTTTTATTTCAATTAATTCAGTAACCAATTTTCATTATTTTTAAAATCTTTTTGGGAGATGATGATGACCTGACCCCACCTCATTTAGTTTAATTTTTCATAATTTTCTTAATTAATTTGCTATTTATTTGATATTTTTTAAGTTGACTTGAATTCTCAGTTGACTTCTTTATGATCAATGTTTGACTTAGGGATTGCTTGTGGCAATTGAAGATATCTTTTGATCCTCCATTGTTCATCTCATATGCCATGTATTAGAGGCCTTTTACCTTGGTTTTATTTGATCCTACCTCATTTCCTGATTTAATTATTCAGTGGACCCTCTTGTGCATATTTTCATCTGTCTGATTCATCTGTTATTTGTTACACTTGTTTCTTTCATCCATGCTTATTATTTCTTGATTGTTTAACATGTTCATACTTCCCATGCCTATGTATTATGCTCCATTATTCCATTCTTTGATTCTTGGATTTGATTATACCTGTTTACTTATCTAATTTGATCGATAACTGTTGCCTACTTGTATGATGATTGAGGTATATATTCTTATTGTCTGATTAATTGTTGCCTACTTGTATGATGTATGAGGCATATATTCTTATTATTTGATTGCCATGAACCATCCTCATTCATAACAAATTTACCCCTCTCCCATGAAGTGTATAATGTTTATTCTTTCATTCTTTATTCATCTATTAATACAAGAATTAAAATGAACATCCGATAATCATTTCAAAACAAGATCAAAAGCTCGATCCAACGTCGAGTAATCATTTTCAAAACTTAACAGAACCATCACGTATCCATTCATCCTCTTGTAAGTCGATTGCTTCATGCATCTCCATCTACCTATAAGTCGATTGCCTCAGGCATCACCATCTACCCTTATCCTTGGTTCCTCTTTGTGCTCCATCCATCGACTCTTGATTCGTTTAGGTAGCACCCATTAGGTAGAACCCTTTGTATGATAACATAGGTAGAATTCCCTTATTCTTTGCATGCTAACATTAGGTAGATATTCCCCTCTGTAAGTCCCAACACATAGGTCCACATTGCATGACAACTCTAGGGCAGAGCCTCCCCATTTTTAGACCTTCCGTGTGTCTCCGATATTGTGGCATGTCAATCCATTCTATTGCAAAGAGGTAACTGCCTAAGACTCGATTCAGCGAGCTGCGACACCTACTGCTAGGATGTTGAACACATTGCCCACTTTCATTTGACACAGTTGGTGTCCTCTTTTATAAGACCATGTTCAGATGGCAATCCTTAACCCCTAGTTAGTCGAACTACGATAACTCTGATTCTCATGTTCAGATGAGATACGTAGGCACGAGATGTGATGTCTCTCCGAGTTTTTGACTGACAATTAACAACTAATCCTTTCTTGTTTTCGCCCTTGCTGCGATTATTTTCTCTTGCCCTCGTTGAGATCTAGACCTTCCCTTTCTCTTGCCCTAGTTGCAATCGAGACCCTTGTTCCCATAGTTGGCTGAACTACGTTTTGCTCTGATTCTCATTCCAGATGAGACACGTAGGCATAAGACGCGATGTCTTAGCGAGCACACATCTCTTTAACCCATAGGTAGCCAAGCTACGAAGACTCTAATTCTCATGTTCAGATGAGATACGTAGGCAGTGGATGCGACATCCTTGCGAGTCATTTTCTTTTAACTTTCCTTTAGTAAATAGTACCTTAGATATACATATACCCTTTAGACTAGAACGACAAGAGTG
Source organism: Lathyrus oleraceus (assembly GCF_024323335.1). Classification (NCBI taxonomy): domain Eukaryota; kingdom Viridiplantae; phylum Streptophyta; class Magnoliopsida; order Fabales; family Fabaceae; genus Lathyrus; species Lathyrus oleraceus. The sequence continues at coordinate 429,888,096 of NC_066585.1, read as the reverse complement.
GATCCCGTTGAATACTACCGATGCGTAGGGGTGCTAATACCTTCCCTTCGCATAATCGACTCCCGAACCCAAGATTTGGTTGCGAGACCTTGTCTTTTCCTTTTTCATCAGGTTTTCTTTGATCGTTTCCTTTCCCTCCCTTGGGATAAATGACGAACGGTGGCGACTCTTCTGTTTCTTTTTCCTCGCCGGTTTTTTTTGTGCACCAGTTGCGACAGCTGTCGACTCTACTGGGGACCCTGGTTTCCCTATGCGAGTCCCTCCTAGCTTTTGTGAGTTTCTTGTTTTTTGGGTGTTTATTCTTTTGTACAGTTATTTACTTCCATCTTTTATCTGCTTTATCTTATTGCATTGTGTATATATGATTGTTGTATCTGTTGGATCTGTTGGAGTGGCTGTTTGTTGGGATGGGTTGTTCTATGAGACATAAGCCCATTACCCAGGCTTGAGTGTACACACAATTTTTAGAGTGGATAGTCATGAGGCTTGCGTAGTATGTTTCTACGTTAAGTCGTTCATGAACACCCACACCCAGATGAGGTTTCTTTTGGATATATTTTGTCCTACGGGTGTTCCGTAACGACAAGATATTCCTCTAGAAATTGTCGACTTTGTTGACCATTTCCCGAGGACTCTGTCGAGGCCTCTCCTCCGAGACGCGGTTATGTTAGCTCTGGTGGGCGCATTCTCGCTGCTCAATCCGAGGACCCCAAGGCTGGGAACATGCTTTTAGGATGTCCGGTTGAGGGGAGTCAGTGGAGGTCTTTTGTCTCGTAATAATGCCAAACCTTCAGTGGTAAACGTATTATTCTCGACTGAAGGGCTAGAAGTTGACGAACTTCTATTCTTAGAACCTACTAGTGAGGGGCGGGCTAAATTCAAGAAACCTTAACCTTCAACCAACCCGGTTTTCTGGTATTCTCGTTGGAGCAGAACTTTGATCTCTTATATGTTCCTCAGTGGTTTTCTCTTCAGACAGTGCAACCTGACAGTTGTTCAAGCGGATACAGCAATCCTGATTCCCATGTCACTGCATTGCATCACATCATTTTGCATTCATATCATTTAACACATGTTTATCTATTCCCAGGGGTTTATATCTTCTTCTTGATCCTAGTCGGGGTTTTCTTACACTGTTTATTTGATGTGAGACTGGAATCAAGGGGTAGGATACCCTTTGGAATTGATAAACATGTCATTGCATTTGCATATCCATTAGCATGTCTTGCATAACAGGTACCGCCGCAGTGTTCTCAGTTTGTTTGGTATTCCACTAGCAGGATAGCTGACTCAGGCATTCACCGATACGGTACCCGCAGGAATCAACAAAGAGCAATGGAAGGTCTACAAGCAGAGCTTGCTAAGATGAGGATTCACATGAATCAGTTCATGGAAGTGGTCTAAGGAGTGGCTCAGGGACAGCAGGAGCTTAGATTGTTGGTACAGAGGGATCCCCCTACTACTCCACCGGAGGTTGTGGCAGATCCTCCAACTGGAGAGGCTAATGGACCCAATGGACCGGGGTTTATCCCGATCCCACATGTCAACCTTGAATAATAACCCATCCATGATGATCAGGAGGATCAGTTCCCCCTGCTTCAGGAGGACTTTGGCTTGGGCCATGGTATGGACCCTATGTTCCGGAGATTGGAGGAGAGGTTGAAGGCTGTGGAAGGGCAGAATGCTCTGGGTGTGGATGTTGCTGACTTGGGGCTGGTCCCAGGTGTGAGAGTTCCACCAAAATTCAGAGTCCCTGTTTTCGATAAATACAATGGCAACTCTTTCCCGAAGACTCATGTACAGGCTTACTTCTGCAAGATGGTTGCATATTCTGATGATGAGAAGCTGCTCATGTACTTCTTCCAGGACAACCTAGCTGGGGTATCCCTGGAGTGGTATATGAGGCTAGACAGAGCCCATATTCGATGCTGGAGAGACTTGGTTGAGGCCTTTGTGAAGCAATATCAGTACGACACGGATATGGCACCTGACAGGACTCAACTCCATAATCTGTCTCTCAAGAGCAAAGAGTGCTTCAAAGAGTATGCTCAACGCTGGAGAGAGATGGCTTCCCGTGTTCAGCCTCCGATGTTGGAAAAAGAGATGGCCAACATGTTTATGAACACGCTGCTTGGATCTTATTTGGAGCGTCTAGTGGGTTGCAACGCCTCGAATTTTGCTGATGTGGTCTCTACCGGTGAGAGGGTGGAGAACTACTTGAAGACGTGTAAGATCCAAAATCGGGTTGGATCATCATCATGGTCAAAGAAGCCGTTCTTAGGAGGACAGAAGAGGAGAGAAGGGGATGCAAATGTTGTGTCTTCTTATCAGAGCAGCGGTAACCGAAGGACCAATTTTCAAAACTACCATCAGCAACCTTATGTTGCAACTGTGACCATTCTGGCTGCAGCACCAGTACAACAACAACAACCTCAGCGTCAACAAAATCAATACCAACAACAATAGGGTAACAAACCTGCTTATCAACAGAGACAGAGGATGATGGATAGGCGTTTCGACACTCTTCCGATGTCATACGCCCAATTGCTTCCCAACCTTCAACAATTGCAACTTGTGCAGTTACGCACTTTGGCTCCTCCTTTTGGCAGGCTTCCAGTGGGTTATGACGCCAATGCTAGGTTGAGTTCCACTCTTGGGCACCTGGCCACACTATTGAGAACTGCAAAGCTTGTAAGCACGTAGTTCAGGACCTTATTATCTCAAAGGCCATTAACTTTGCGCCGGCTCCTAATGTTGTCAACAATCCCATGCCACAACATGGTGGTGAAAATGTTAACATGGTGGAAGGAGAAGTCAAGTTAGTTAAGGATGTGTCGAAGCTGAAGACTCCGCTGTTAGAAATCAAAGAATACTTGCTAAAGGCAGATGTTTTCCCCGGTTGTGAGAGCGGTTGTTTGGGTTGTGTTGCACAGAGTAGGGGTTATGTGAAGCTGCGACAGGGTATCCAAGCCTTGCTTGACAATGGTGTCCTTCAAGCTGAAGACTTATCTGCCCAAAGGTCTGTTGAAGGGGTTGTTGAAGGGGCTGTTGAGAATGCAAATGTTGATCCTCTCTTTCCTAAAGATGCTGAAGAATTTACAAATGTTGTTCCTGCTGATTTTGAAATTCCCAATGATGTAGTTAATTTTTCTGATGCTGTTATTGATATTCCAAACATTGTGCTTGATTCTGATGTACTTGTTGAACTTGATTCTGATGTTTCAGACGTTTGTACTTCAATAGATAAGATTTCTGAGTATGACTGTGATGTTGCCACTATCACAATTTTCTACCCAATTGCTCAGATCAGTGTGCCAGTAGCGCAACCGGTACCACCAGTTCGACCGCGTCAATCCACTATGACTATCACGACCCCTGGTCCTTTACCTTTCACCAGCGAAAGGGCCATTCCTTGGCATTAAGGGGGGAGTGTGCGCACGCACGATCATAGAGTGGAGCAGCCACTGAAAATAGAAGAGGTGCAAGATCAGAAGTCTGAACCTGGAGTTGAAATAAAAGATCCCGCAGTGGACAATGTTGGTGGAATCGGGCGATTCACCAGAAGTGGTAGACTGTTCTCACCACCGGTTATCCAACCTGATAGTGCTGACGCCGCGGTGAAGGCCAAAGGCAAGCAAGTTGTGAATGAGGGTACCTCTACACCACATTCTGGCTCTGAGCCTGCTTTTGCGAAAGATGTGAATAAGCTTTTAAGAATCATAAGGAAAAGCGACTACAAGGTAGTCGATCAGTTGATTTAGACGCCGTCTAAGATATCTATTCTCTCACTCCTACTGTGTTCGGAGGCACACAGGGAGGCACTTCTGAAGGTACTTAATGCTGCATATGTGCCTCAGGAGATCTCAATGAACCAACTAGAAGGGATCGTTACAAATGTTCATGCAAGCAACGGGTTGGGTTTTACTGATTCTGACTTGACACCAGTTCGGCGCGATCATAACAAGGCTTTGCACATCTCGATGGAATGCGAAGACACTGTGTTATCTCAAGTTCTGGTGGATACAGGTTCCTCTCTCAATGTGCTACCCAAGAGAGCCCTGTCAAAGTTAGATGTAGAAGGTTTGATCTTGAAGCCTTCCGATCTTGTGGTGAGAGCCTTCGATGGTTCTAAGAGGTCGGTGTTCGGAGAGGTAGAATTGCCAATTCAGATTGGATCACAAACCTTCAACACCGTCTTCTACGTGATGGATATCAATCCTTCGTATAGTTGCTTGCTGGGTCATCCTTGGATCCACAATGCTGAGGCAGTGTCCTCAACCTTGCATCAGAAGATCAAGTTCCCCGTCAACGGAAGAATTATCACTTTCTGTGGTGAGGAGGATATTCTGGTCAGTCACCTGTCTACATTCAAGTATGTAGAGGTAGAAGGTGAGATTCATGAGACCTTGTGTCAGGCCTTTGAGACAGTTCAAGTCAAGGATGCAGCTCCAATGGAAGAGGTTGAAGCAGGTGCCTCTATTTCGTCCTTCAAGTAGGCGCAGGCCTTGGTAAATTCAGGTGTTTCTCCCGGTTGGGGACGTCTGTTGGATTTACCTATGAAGGAAGACAAGTTTGGGATTGGGTATCAGCCAGCATTGACTTCTACAACTTCAACGCCTCAAACTCGTCAGGGGCCGATTACTTTCTCCAGTACCGGCATCATTCAGTATGGCCAGGTCTCTGCAATCAACAAAGAAGATGAGGATAGTGATTGCAACATTGACAACTGGGTGCGTCCAAGGGTCCCGGGTGAAGTTCTCCGCAATTGGTCTTCTGAAGAGATTATCCAAGTCACTCTTTTTGAAGAGTAATTTTCTTTGTTTATTCATGCATATCCAAGTCTTACATTCTGCCCAGGGCGTAATGACTCATTGTAGGGCTCATCTATGTGAATGCCTGCATTTTTTATCATAAATAAAGGACGTCTTTTTGCATTCAAATATTTTGTTCACTGTCTTTCTATTTTTGCAGTTTTCAAAAATCAAAAAAAATATTTGGCAATGTTTTGTTTAGTTTTCACTCCTTGTTCACACTCACAAGCACATACCATCACTCATGCAGATGCACGTCACCGGATCCTATTGATAACAGTTCTGCTATGGCTCGCTTCGACTTTGAAAATCCAATCTTTCAAGCTGAAGAAGAGGGTGATGAAGACTGTGAACTCCCTGAAGAACTTGCCAGGTTGTTAAAACAGGAAGAAAGGGTCATTCAACCGCATCAAGACTCTATTGAAGTGATTAATCTGGGCACCGAGGACGTCAAGAGAGAAATCAAGATAGGGGTTGCTTTGGAAGATAATGTGAAGAATGGGTTGATTGAATTGCTGCAAGAGTATGTTGACATCTTCGCTTGGTCTTATCAGGACATGCCAGGGCTTGACACAGACATTGTGGTACACCGTTTGCCTCTCAAAGAAGGTTGTCCTCCGGTCAAGCAGAAGCTCAGAAGAACAAGACCAGAGATGGCTGTCAAGATAAAGGAAGAAGTGAAAAAACAGTTGGATGCAGGTATTCTAGCGGTTACAAATTATCCGCCATGGGTTGCAAATATCGTTCCAGTACCTAAGAAGGATGGAAAGGTACGAATGTGTGTCGACTACCGGGATCTGAACAGAGCTAGTCCTAAAGATGATTTCCCATTACCTCACATCGACGTTTTGGTGGATAACACGGCTCATTTCTCGGTATTCTCCTTCATGGATGGCTTTTCTGGCTATAATCATATTATTATGGCACAAGAAGACATGGAGAAGACAACTTTCATAGCCCCATGGGGCACCTTCTGCTACAAGGAGATGTCGTTTGGTCTAAAAAATGCTGGGGCAACATATCAACGAGCTATGGTAACACTTTTCCATTATATGATTCATCATGAAATCGAGGTTTATGTTGTAGATATGATTCCCAAATCCCAGACGGAAGAAGAGCATTTTGTGAATCTGCAAAAACTGTTTGAGCGTTTGAGGAAATTCAAGCTGAGGCTTAATCCGAACAAGTGTACTTTCGGGGTGAGATCTGGAAAACTGCTGGGTTTTATTGTTAGTGAAAAAGGGATTGAGGTGGATCCTGCCAAAGTAAAAGCAATACAAGAAATGCCTGAGCCAAGAATAGAAAAACAAGTTCGTGGTTTCTTAGGAAGGTTGAACTACATTGCAAGGTTCATCTCTCACCTAACAGCCACGTGTGAGCCAATATTCAAATTGTTAAGAAAAGATCAGGCTATCAGGTGGAATGATGATTGCCAGAGGGCTTTCGAAAAAATAAAAGAGTATTTGCAGATTCCCCCAATCCTTATGCCTCCAGTCCCAGGGAGACCGCTGATTATGTATTTGACAGTACTTGATAATTCCATGGGTTGTGTTCTCGGTAAACACGACGAGACAGGTAGGGAAGAGCATGCCATCTACTACCTGAGTAAAAAATTCACAGATTGCGAGTCGAGACACTCAATGCTTGAAAAGACATGTTGTGCACTTGCATTGGCTGTTAAGTGATTGAGACAATACATGCTGACTCACACAACCTTACTGATCTCCAAAATGGATCCAATCAAGTATATATTTGAGAAGCCAGCTCTCACCGGAAGGGTTGCTCGTTGGCAAATGGTACTGATAGAGTATGACATCTAGTTTACATCCCAGAAAGCCATCAAAGGGAGTATTCTGTCACACTATCTTGCTCAGCAGTCAATTGATGATTATGAGCCAATGAAGTTTGGTTTTCCGGATGAAGACATCATGTTCCTCAAGATGAAAGACTGTGAAGAGCCAGTTGTTGAGGAGGGACATGATCCAGATGAAAAGCAGACTTTAATGTTTGATGGGCCCGTCAATGCCAAATGAAGTGGAATTGGTGCTGTCATTACCACTCCGAAAGGTGCCCACATGCCTTTCACCGCTCGTCTGACTTTTGAGTGCACCAATAATGAAGCTGAGTATGAAGCATGTATCTTGGGTATTGACCAAGCCATTGATTTGAGAATCAAGACCCTGGACATTTTCGGAGATTCAGCTCTAGTGATCAATCAAGTGAATGGTGATTGGAACACTCTCCAGCCTAATCTGGTCCCCTATAGAGATTACACGAGAAGACTGTTGACTTTCTTCACAATAGTAAAGTTGTATCATATACCTCGTGATGAGAACGAGATGGCAGATGCTCTTGCTACTCTATCCTCCATGATCAAGGTGATTCGTTGGAACTATGTTCCCAGGATCGATGTTATGCGCCTTGATAGGGCCGCGTATGTGTTTACTGCTGAGCTGGTAGTCGATGACAATCCCTGGTATCACGACATCAAGTGCTTTCTGAAGAATCAAGAGTACCCTGCAGGGGCATCCAACAATGATAGAAAGACTTTGAGAAGATTGGCATGCAGTTTCTTCTTGAACAAAGATGACGTGTTGTACAAGAGGAACTTCGACTTGGTTTTTCTCAGATATGTGGATAGACACGAAGCGAACATGTTAATGCAGGAAGTTCATGAAGGCTCCTTTGGTACTCATGCCGGCGGACATACAATGGCTAAGAAATTATTGAGAGCGGGTTATTACTGAATGACCATGGAATCAGATTGTTTCAAATATGCTCGGAAGTGTCATAAATGCCAGATTTATGCTGATAAGGTGCATGTGCCGCCAAATCCTCTGAATGTGATGTCTTTGTCGTGGCCGTTTGCTATGTGGGGCATTGATGTGATTGGAAAGATTGAGCCGACTGCTTCCAATGGGCATCGCTTCATCCTTGTTGCCATCGACTATTTCACCAAGTGGATTGAAGCAGCGTCATATGCGAAGGTCACCAGACATGTGGTTGCCAGATTCATTAAGAAAGAAATCATTTGTCGTTATGGGATTCCCGAAAGAATCATTACTGATAATGGTTCTAATCTCAATAACAAAATGATGAAGGAGTTGTGCGAGAAATTCAACATTCAACATCACAATTCTCCCCTTATCGTTCCAAGATGAACGGTGATGTTGAGGCAGCAAATAAGAACATAAAGAAGATTGTGAAGAAGATGGTCATTACGTACAGAGATTGGCATGAGATTCTACCCTTCGCCTTGCATGGGTACCGTACTTCAGTACGTACATCGACCGGGGCAACCCCTTACTCCCTTGTGTATGGTACGGAAGCAGTCCTACCTGTTGAAGTGGAGATTCCTTCTCTAAGTGTCCTGCTGGTTGAGTTAGACGAAGCTGAAAGGATTCAGACAAGGTTCAATGAGTTGAGTCTTATCAAAGAGAAGTGAATGGCAGCCATTTGTCATGGGCAGTTGTATCAAAGTCAGATGAAGAGAGCCTTTGATCAGAAAGTGTGTCCTCGATGCTTCCAAGTCGGAGATTTGGTGTTGAAAAGGATCCTTCTTCCTCAGACAGATCACAGGGGCAAGTGGACTCCTAACTATGATGGACCATACATTGTCACCAAGATTTTTAATGGTGGAGCCTTAATGCTTGCAACTATGGATGGTGAAGACTTCACTTCCCCTGTGAACTCAGACGCAGTTAAAAAAAATACTCCGCATAAAATAGACCCACTGGACAATAAAAAGAATAGTCCAGGAAAAAAATGGGCATCCCGGCAAATCCAGAAAATGAGAGAGGTTCGGGCAAAAGTTAGGGATAAAAAAATGAAAAGATTGTACACCCGGTAAGTTGAAAACCTGAAAAGGCAACTTAGGCAAAAATGGGTATCCCGGTGGATTGAAAACCCGAAAGGGCGATCCAGGCAAAAGTTAGGGATTAAGCGAATGACTGCGTTCAGAGTAGTTCCGAATCTCATCTCATGTCGATAATTGGAAAGTTTCGAAGGATAGGAAACAGTCCAGTTACCTTTTTTAGAAAGCTGATCATCTGGAGGATCTTGAGGACGAGCGAGTCATAGCAGAATTGGAACCCGATAGAAATCCATTTCACATTGCCATTAGATTAATTTCTGCTTTTTATCTTTTGTGCAATTACCTCTTTCCAGGGATTGCTTCCTGATGTAAATGCCTATTCAGAGGCCATTCAATCAATAAAATCATGTTATTCAGTATATCTTTATGTTCATTTTCATTTTACTGTTTTGTTTGCAAAAATGACGTCCAAATTTTTGATAAACTTTGCATCATGAAACATAAGAGCTTTACAGGTACATGCTTAATAAACATTTAAAATTGTTGTAAATTTTAAGTGCTTTGGATCGTCTATTCAGAACAGGTACACACGGGGCATCTCCTTGAGGTTCCCAGCAGATGTTCGCGGATGTTTTTCCTCAACAGTTGGTATCTTATCCTTGCAAAGTTGGTTCAAGCGTTGGATTCTTCAATCCCCAGCAGTTTCTCACTACTGTACTTCCCCAAGCATTTGTGTCAGACTGTGTATCCCCATCGGAGTTGACGGTGCCAGACTGTATCTTCCCAGTAGAAGCGGCTACTCCTCAGAGTTCGACGCCAGATTGATGATCTCGATGCTAGATCCATGGTCTCTTTCCTTGAAGCAGAATCTCGGTACCGTATCGGTGTTGGCTTCCCCTATTGAGTCGTCTGTCTCGCAGATTATGGTTGCCAGAACCACCGTCGCCTTCCTCAGCAGCAAGCTTTTAGTGCCATTCTCTCCCCAGTCAGAGTCTCGGTATTTTATCATTGCCAGAACACCGCGTGGCCGGTCATTTCCCCACAAAGTTCTTTGTGTTGTGTATCTCCAACAACCTTGCATGGATCCAGAGGATTTTGATCAGTTCCCCAGCAGAATTCCTTGCCTCGACTTGGCGTTCTCTATAACCTAGCATTTCGCATCCCTGCACATAGAATCATATTGCATTGCATCGTCCCAAATCGCGTAGCACTTCCATTTTCATGGAGCATTACGCCATTGAAAAATTCAAACATACGCATGTAAAGCATAAAACATTCTCGGTATCCCTAGTGATAATCCAAAAGTTTGTTTCTAGTACTCAGACTGAAGGTTGTTCATGACTTATCCGTTATTATTCCTAGCAGGGGTCGTTGGCCCACGTGGCGCCTCAATTATCATTTTCCCTATTTCCGCCGATACAGACAGGCATGCAGTTTTCGGTATTCAGACCGAAGTGGCATTCAGGCCAGTTTTCCGATGTTCAGATCGAAGAAGTTTCCGACGTTCGGGTCGATGCAACTTGTGGCATTCAAGCCAGTTTTCCGATGTTCAGATCGAAGTGGCATTCAGGCCAGATTTCCGATGTTCAGATCGAAGAAGTTTCCGACGTTCAGGTCGATGAAACTTGTGGCATTCAGGCCAATTTCCGGTATTCAGACCTAAGTGGCATTCAGGCCAATTTTCCGATGTTCAAATCGAAGAAGTTTCCGACGTTCAGGTCGACGCAACTTGGGGCATTCAGGCCAGTTTCCGGTATTCAGACCGAAGTGGCATTCAGGCCAGTTTTCCAGTATTCAGATTTGTGAGCGGCATTCAGGCCATGGTTATTTCTGTGTTACCATTTATCTTGGTATTCAGGCTAACATTCCTTTTTTCGGTGTTCAGACCGACTCTCACCGTACCAGACAGATTCTTCTTTCAAGACCATCTCTTTGCCGATTCTGACAGGAATTATAACTTCATCTTTTACTTCAGTGTAAATTTTCAGGCTTTTATCGTATTCAATCCCTTGATACCTCGAAAGTGCGAAAGCCGTTGCTATCTTCCTTTCGGGTTTCCAGTTGATTGAATAGGGGCAGCTGTAATACCCCAAAATTCACCCTACATTTTTCTTGGAAGCATGGGATTATGTTTTACACTTCATTAGCATCATACTAGGTCATACTCATGGCATACTGCATTAGTGATTGGGAAGTCAGGTTTTGATGGATCACTCCTTAACAGAAGGAGCCCACACAAAGCAAGATTGAGAATTGGACTTCATTTTCTAAATATACAAGTCTCAAGGGTCTCAGGTAGGTCCAACTATCTTATTATGGTCCTCAGATCATCAGTGAAGGATTCAGAGCTATCAGAGTGCTCATTTGGATTAAATCAAGAAATTATGGTTTCATGGCTACCTGCAACAGGAAATGTTTGTTTGGAGGTAGAGGGGCTCATCCATGTCATTATTGAAGAGGCATCTTGGCCTAGGAAGATTCACAATTATCTCAGAAAGAGCCATTGGCAATCAGTGCAATCAGTTCCTAATCATTTTTGCCCTAAAACTAGGGTTTGGTATAAAATCAGTTTATTTCTGATTCCTTGGGTGAAACTCTTTTCCATGGCCCTCCATGTGTCCACAAGGGTCTACATACAAAAAATCAGCTCTTTATTAGAGCCAGAGGTGCTTCAATTGATCACTGGAATCGGGAATTAGATAGTTCGGGAAAAGTCAACTATGGGGCCAGAAAAGTCAAATCCTGACATTTTGAGAGTGGAATCTCAAAATCCATGCCTATGGGATCCTACATGTGAAATTTGATCAAGGTTGGATCATGGATTCATCATTTAATCAAGAATTGGAAAAGTTACTTAATTTCGAAATTGTTGACTTTCCATTTAGGGTAAGTTTTCATGATTGTTGCACTCACTTTAAGCTCATTTTCCATCGAGATAAAAGCTCCATTTGAAAATTTCTCCAACATGAAAGTTGTTCCTCTTGTTCCATGATTTCCAGGGATATAAAGTTTGCTCCATTTGGATCAAAATTGAGAAAGTTATGCTTGGTCAGAGTGGGACATTTGTTTAGGACACTTAGAATAATTTCTAAGTCTCAAAATCTTCAAAGTTTGTCAAGACTTCTTGGCCAGTTTTCTGGCATTTCAAGGCATCAATTGAAATTAATTTCTTTACAACAATTATACCTTGCCATGTACTCTTTCATATCCTTTTGGAATCATCTCATTTGAATCCATGTTTTGAGAGATACATTCACCTAAAGTTGGCACCATGACTTGATTTTCTAGGAAGATTTTAGGCCAAACTGGCCCAACCATTTTGTAGTTGTGGTGACATGACTTTGAGCCCATTTTTCACCTTCTTCCATTCATCATTTCAACTTGTGCTCAACATGAAAGTTGACATACTCCATGAGATCTTTCTACTGTTTGCATTGTTTCACCAATTAGTAGCTTGCTCATTAAGTTACATGGCCTCAAAGTCATCACTTTGAAATGAATTTCTTGCTTGCCAAGGCATGCTGCAAACCAGACCACGTTTCTGCTACCTCTTTTGCCCATGCATTGGATATTCACTCACTTAAGTTTGGCCCAAAATAACAACATTTCACATGCCCTCTTTCTACACCTCACTTTGCATTTTTTGCCCATAAACCAAAACATGGATTTCAAAGCCCATTAAGATCATTTGACCACCATATTTAAAAGATGCAAACCCTAAACCTAAAAGACTTCCTTTTCTCACCAAGTTCTTGAAGTAAGGCACAAAGGAGGCATCATATTCTTCCATACCTCTCCATAATCAAGGGGCAGTGGCCCTAACATCCACTAGGTAATCATCTTGCTTCTCTTCCATGGCCATGTATTGATAAATCCATGTTCATCATCATCATTACCATGGTCATCATTATTATCATTACCGTTTGCCATGCTAATCATATGCTCATGTTGGTTTCATGCTTGTTTACAATGCCAATCACATGCTTGTGTTATTGTTGTTGGTTTATGCTGTCGTTTTTGCCCTAGCCCGTGCCCATGTTGTCACCTTGTTGACAATATTTCTCCATGATCAAGCCATCATTTTATTCAAACAAGGATACCATGTTAATCTACACATTTTATACTTGAGTTTTGGTTTTTATTTCGTGTCATTTGGTGCCCTATAGTGGTTGTATTATTGAGTGGAAGTTTGAAAAAATCACTGCATGAGCTTCATTTTCGTGCTTGCATGGCATTAGGGTTTGTCTTGAGGAAGAAGATGATTACGTGGCATCTCTAGGACCACTCAATCGTGCGCTCATGTTTTAATCTGGGTTGTCCATTTATTTTTGTCTTGTAGTCACTTAAAATGGCCTTGACCGATTGATGTTAGGTTACATGATTTATTTTATTTAAATGTTATTTAAGTGTCACGTTGGGTTTAATATTGTTTGGACTGGGCCTCTGAGCCACTTACTTTCCACACCCCCACGTTTCAGGGCCCATCAGCACTATTACTTTCTCTTATCATTTTCTTTTTCAATTCACATTTATTTTTCTGTTTTGATTTTAACTAATAAAAAATATTTTATTTATTCATAAAAATCTCCAAAAATATTTTCCATATTTCTTAATGTCTTATTTAATTTTATTTAATTTTTATTTTCGTATTTATATAATATTAATATTTTATTTTAATTCTTTATTCCAAGTGATTCATTTTAGCATACTTTTTTTTATTGATTTTATTTTTATGTCTTAGAGTTATTTTTAGTTCTTGATTTTTGGGATGAAGGTTGATCAATGTCCCGTGGTCAACCTGACCGTTTCTTGGAATTTTATTTCCCATTTTCAATTTATTTTGGATTTATTTTTGACCTAGTTTGATGGTTGACTTTTATTTTGACCTCTGTTTTATTTCAATTAATTCAATAACCAATTTTCATTAATTTTAAAATATTTTTGGGGGATGATGATGTCCTGACCCCACCTCATTTAGTTTAATTTTTCATAATTTTCTTGATTAATTTTCTATTTATTTGATATTTTTTAAGTTGACTTGAACTTTCAGTTGACTTCTTTATGATCGATGTTTGACTTAGGGATTGCTTGTGGCAATTGAAGAGATCTTTTGATCCTCCCTTGTTCATCTCATATGCCATGTATTAGAGGCCTTTAACCTTGGTTTATTTGATCCTACCTCATTTCCGGATTTAATTATTTAGTGGACCCTATTGTGCATATTTTCATCTGTCTGATTCATCTGTTATTTAGTGGACCCTCTTGTGCATATTTTCATCTGTCCTTGTACACTTGTTTCTTTCATCCATGCTTATTATTTCTTGATTGTTTAACATGTTCATATTTCCCATGACTTTGTATAATGCTCCATTATTCCATTCTTTGATTCTTGGATTTGATTATACCTGTTTACTTATCTAATTTGATCGATAAATGTTGCCTACTTGTATGATGATTGAGGTATATATTCTTATTGTTTGATTAACTGTTGCCTACTTGTATGATGTATGAGGCATATACTCTTATTATTTGATTGCCATGAACCATCCCCATTCATAACAAATTTACCCCTCTCCCATGAAGTGTATAATGTTTATTCTTTCATTCTTTATTCATCTATTAATACAAGAATTAAAATGAACATCCGATAATCATTTCAAAACAAGATCAAAAGCTCGATCCAACGTCGAGTAATCATTTTCAAAACTTAACAGAACCATCACGTATCCATTCATCCTCTTGTAAGTCGATTGCTTCATGCATCTCCATCTACCTATAAGTCGATTGCCTCAGGCATCGCCATCTACCCTTATCCTTGGTTCCTCTTTGTGCTCCATCCATCGACTCTTGATTCGTTTAGGTAGCACCCATTAGGTAGAACCCTTTGTATGATAACATAGGTAGAATTCCCTTATTCTTTGCATGCTAACATTAGGTAGATATTCCCCTCTGTAAGTCCTAACACATAGGTCCACATTGCATGACAACTCTAGGGCAGAGCCTCCCCAGTTTTAGACCTTCCGTGCGTCTCCGAACTTGTGGCATGTCAATCCGTTATATTGCAAAGAGGTAACTGCCTAAGACTCGATTCAGCAAGCTGCGACACCTACTGCTAGGACGTTGAACACATTGCCCACTTTCCTTTGACACAGTTGGTGTCCTCTTTTGTAAGACCATGTTCAGATGGCAATCCTTAACCCCTAGTTAGTCGAACTACGAAAACTCTGATTCTCATGTTCAGATGAGATACGTAGGCACGAGATGCGATGTCTTGCCGAGTTTTTGACTGATAATTAACAACTAATCCTTTCTTGTTTTCGCCTTTGCTGCGGTTCTTTTCTCTCACCCTCGTTGCGATCGAGACCTTCCCTTTCTCTTGCCCTAGTTGCAATCGAGACACTTGTTCACGTAGTTAGCTGAACTACGTTTTGCTCTGATTCTCATTCCAGATGAGATACGTAGGCATAAGACGCGATGTCTTAGCAAGCACATATCTCTTTAACCCATAGGTAGCCGAGCTACGAAGCCTCTGATTCTCATGTTCAGATGAGATACGTAGTCAGTGGATGCGACATCCTTACGAGTCATTTTCTTTTAACTTTCCTTTAGTAAATAGTACCTTAGATATACCTACACCTTTTAGACTAGAACGACAAGAGTGGATCCCGTAGAATACTACGGATGCGTAGGGGTGCTAATACCTTCCCTTTGCATAATCGACTCCCGAACCCAAGATTTGGTTGCGAGACCTTGTCTTTTCCTTTTTCATCAGGTTTTCTTTGATCGTTTCCTTTCCCTCCTTTGGGATAAATAACGAACGGTGGAGACTCTTCTGTTTCTTTTTCCTCGTCGATTGTTTTTTCGCACCAGTTGCGACAATGACCACTCTCTCGGGATTCTTGAATACGGGAACAATTGCATTGACATCATCATCTATGTGTCAGGATTGAACAATCTGAATCATACCCTCATCCATCAACCGCTGGATGTCTCTTTTCACAACCATACAACCCCTCGGGTTAATACTGCAGATAGCACAACCATCATGGTCATGCTCACAATCACTAACCAAGCAAATATCCTTGTGCCCCGTCACCAAGGACCTTCTAATGAAATGGATGTCGAACACTTTGAACTCCCTATGGCAGCCTTCTACCATATTGACAGATGAATTTCCATGGGCGGGTAGTGGGTTTGCTTTTACATTCTGCACACGGTCATCAAAGAACATCATTTAACTCTTAACCTGCTTTTGAACTTCATATTTGAGTGAATAGCAGTTCTCAATGTCACGTCCGGGTGCTCCTTGATGAAAAGCACATTGGAGGTCTGGCTTGTGCCACCATGGAAGTGGTTTAGGGATTTGCGGAGGATTTCTTGGTTGAAGTAGGTTCTTGAGAACCAAAGAGGGATATAGTTCTGCATATGTTATAAGAATCGGGTCGAAAGAGACCTTCTTCCTCTTAAACAATTCTATTGTTGATGATTGTTGGTATTGTTGTAGGTGTTTGTTCGTTGTTGTGGTTGTTGTTGTTGAATTGGTGCTGATTGACTTGTTGAAAATACAGGAATAGCCAAAGATACTTGACGATGATGTTGATGGGGTGGTTGACTTCTTCTGATTTAATGCCTTCTCTGCCTCCCACTAGTAATTATATTCATTTCATTATCCTTCTTCTTACCAAAACTATTGTCGTATCTATTGCTGGATGATACTTCCTCCTTAGAAATTGTCCTTCTCGGACACCTTCTTCTAGCCTCATCCCCATATTTACCATTTTGGTAAAATCACTGGGTGCACTTGCGACCATCCTCTCATAATAAAATGAGCTAAGGATCTTCAGAAAATTTTTGGTCATCTCCTTTTCTTCTAAAGGAGGATTGATCTGAGCGGTGAGTTCTCTCCACCTCTGTGCATACTCCTTAAATGTCTCTTTGTCCTTCTGAAATAGTGATCTCAACTGATCTTGCTCGGGAGCCATATCAACGTTATACTTATACTGCTTTACAAATGCTTCACCCAAATCGCTGAAAGTGTGGATGCTCGCACTATCCAACCCCATATACCATCTTAATGTGGTGCCGATCAGACTAACTTGAAAGTAGTGGATCAACAGCTGATCGTTGTCTGTTTGGGTAGACATTTTGCGGGCATACATCACCAAATGACTGAGCGGACATGTGTTCCGTTTGTATTTTTCAATGTCAGGAACTTTGAATTTCACTGGAGTCTTCACATTCGGCACTAGACACAGTTCAACAACACTCTTACCTCTCAAATAGATCCTTAGTGATGATGCACAAGGATATTTGCTTGGTTAGTGATTGTGAGCATCACCGTGATGGTTGTGTTATCTGTAGTATTAACCCAAGAGGTTGTATGGTTGTGAAAGGAGACATCCAGCGGTTGATGGATGAGGGTATGATTCAGATTGATCAATCCCGACACATAGATGATGATGTCAATGTAATTGTTCCCGTGTTGAAGAATCCCGAGAGAGTGGTGATTCAATATGATAGCAGCAATAGTAATAGTATCAGCCAAAGATCGGTATCGTCGTTGGTCATACGGTTGGTGGGTCCATTCCCGTACGCATCCGATAAGGCTATTCCTTATCAGTATAATGCAACTATGGTGAAGGATGGTCAAGAGGTTCCATTACCTACGACCAATTCTGTCGTGAGCATTGTTGATGTTACCAAGGTGACCCGCAGTGGTCGAGTGTTTGGGTCGGTGTTCCCAAAAGCGTCATTCTGGTGAATCCATAAATTTGAAGACTAACGATGATAATGAGGTACTTCGGTTGATAAAGAAGAGTGAGTTTAATATGGTGGAGCAACTGCTCCAAACCACCTCAAAGATTTCAGTATTATCTTTGTTAATGAATTCAGAAGTGCACAGAGAAACACTACAAAGAGTTCTTGAGTAAGCATTTGTAGAACATGATGTTATGATGGATCAATTTGATCATATTGTGGCTAACATCACTGCCTGCAAAAATCTCAACTTTTGTGATGAAGAACTCCCTGAGGGGGGGGGGGGGGGGGGTAGGAATCATAATCTGGCTTTGCATATCTCCATGAATTACAAAGAGGACGCTTTATCCAATGTTCTTGTTGACATCGGATCTTCGTTGAATGTGTTGCCGAAGTCAACATTATCAAAGTTTTCATATCAAGGAGCACCTGTGAGATATAGCGGCATAATCGTCAAAGCTTTTGACAGTTCACGCAAAATAGTGATTGGTGAAGTGGACCTTCTAGTGAATATAGCTCCTAATGATTTTCAAATTAATTTTCAAGTAAAGGATATCCAATCGGCCTATAGTTGTGTGTTGCGAAGGCCATGGATCAACGAGGCAATGGCGGTTACCGCCACGTTACATCAGAAACTCCAATTTGTCAAGAATGGGAAGTTAGTCATTGTTGGCGGCGAGAAGGCGTTGTTGGTTAGCCACATGTCATTTTTCTCTTATGTTGAAGCTGAGGATGAGGTTGGAACATTGTTCCAAGCCTTATCTATTGCTATTGAAAAGAGAGTTGGGGCACCTATGTCCTCATTAAAAGATGCCAGGAAGATTGTTGAAGAAGGAATTATTGATCAGTGGGGGATAGTGGTAGAGGTCTCCAATAACAAGATAGGACCGGTCTGGGTTTTCAGCAAAGTTCGTCAGCTGCTAGATCAGAGGATATGCAACTCAGATCTGTAGCGGAGGGTTCACTCATGGCAATGAACAACACTTAGTTGTTGTACTAGAGGACGAAGAAGAGGAAGACTGCACCAATTTTGTGACGCATGGAAAGGCTTGCAACAATTGGACTGCTGTTGATATTCCTGTTATTATTCATTGATCTAAGTAATTTCTTTTATTTGTTTTCAAAAATCCTTCTCCTATGCCTAAGGGAGAAGTGAACATTGTTTGGCATTTTCAATTTTGATCATCAATAAAATATAATTCTATTCATCCACATCTATGTTATTTTGTTTGTACTTTTTGCTTTATTCTGAAAATGGTAAGCACAAAAAACATAAATAAATAATATAATTTTCCATCTGCATAATATTTGGTTACAAATTCACTTCTCTAAAATCAAAATATCAAATCATTATGCAGATTGGTTTCTAACCCCATTGAATATAATGATCCTTCTCCTTCTCAAAATTTTTAATTCCCCGTGGTTGAAGCTGAGGAGGAAAGTGTTGAAGCAATGAGTGATGAATTGTCTCGTCTTCTTGAGCATGAAGGAAAAGTCGTTCAGCCATTCGAAGAGAAGATTGAGCTAGTCAACTTGGGTTCCGAAGATGATTTGAAGGAAG
Source organism: Lathyrus oleraceus (assembly GCF_024323335.1). Taxonomy (NCBI): domain Eukaryota; kingdom Viridiplantae; phylum Streptophyta; class Magnoliopsida; order Fabales; family Fabaceae; genus Lathyrus; species Lathyrus oleraceus. The sequence goes on along the minus strand of NC_066585.1, from coordinate 429,869,153 downwards.
TCAAGATTGGGTCTCAAGTGTGTCCAGAGGTTAAAAAGGGGTTGACTTATCTTCTCCGAGAATATTCAGATGTGTTTGCTTGGTCCTAACAAGACATGCCTAGTTTTGATTCTAATATTATGGAGCATAGATTGTTGTTGAAGCCAGAATGCCCGCTAGTCAAGCAGAAGTTGAGAAGAATGCATGCTAATATGGCAGTAAAGATCAAATAAGAAGTACAGAAGCAGATTGATGTCGGCTTCCTTATGACCGCTGGGTATCCACAATGGGTGGACAATATTGTGCATGTGCCAAAGAAAGATGGAAAAGTCCGCATGTGTGTTGATTATAGAGATTTGAATAAAGCCAGTGCAAAAGATGATTTCCCTCTGCCACACATTGATATGTTGGTAGACAATACCGCTAAATTCAAAGTCTTTTCGTTTATGGATGGATTTTCCGGATATAATCAGATCAAGATGGCACCCGAAGATATGGAGAAGACCGCATTCATTACACCTTCAGGAACATTCTATTATAGAGTGATGCCTTTCGGTTTAAAGAATGTGAGCAACTTACCAAAGAGCAATGACTACTATTTTTCATGATATGATGCATAAAGAGATTGAAGTTTATGTTGATGACATGATTACTAAATTCGTTAATGAAGAGGGACATGTTGAGCATTTGTTGAAGTTATCCCAGCGTTTGAAGAAGTATAAACTCCACATGAATCCCAATAAGTGCTTTTGGTGTTCGTTCTGGTAAGTTGTTAGGCTTTATTGTCAGCGACAAGGGTATTGAAGTTGATCCTTCCAAGGTCAAAGCAATACAAAAGATGCCTGCGCCCAAAACTAAGAAGCAAGTTAGTGGTTTTCTTGGCCGCTTGAATTATATATCAAGATTCATTTCACACATGACTGCCACATGGGCGCCTACATTCAAGCTTCTTCGGAAAGATAAGTCTTGTGATTGGACCGAAGATTACCAGAAAGCTTTTGACAGTATCAAAGAATATCTGCTTGAACCACCGATTTTGTCTCCGCCTGTTGAAAGAAGACCATTGATCATGTATTTGATTGTGCTTGAAGATAGTATGGGTTGTGTTCTAGGTCAGCAAGATGAGACTGGAAAGAAATAATATGTTATTTACTACCTCAGTAAGAAGTTCACCGACTGTGAGACTCGGTATTCTATGCTAGAGAAGACTTGTTGCACATTGGCTTGGGCTGCTAAGTGTCTGCGTCAGTACATGTTAAATCATATTGTAGCGGGGTATTCGTTACCATTGGAGATATTGACTAAATCCAAGGTAAACCATACAAGTCGAGTCGCAACCGCACTTCTATTTATCCAAAGGAATGGTTAGAAAGCGAACAAAAACCTAATAGTTTTAACAAAAAAACTAGTAAAAGAAACAGAGATCTGGGTAAGGGGGTTGGTTATGCAATGGGAAGGTGTTAGGCACCCAAAACATCCTAGGTACTCCTAGGGAGACCTTTTCGTACTTGTTGTAAGGTAGTTTGTCTTGTGAAAATTTTATTTGTGCAAACATGATTGAAGAGACGAGAAGAGAATTTACAAGTTATTTACATTTTCTGTTTGGATGAATAAACCCATTGCCTACGTACCGTCTTATAAAAATATTAGGATCAAAACCTCGTAGTTCGGGGTAAAAATCTCAAAACAAATTGGTGAATTGATTCGTCCAAAAGCCTTAAGGTCTTTTGTTATCCAAGGGAGAAAACTCAACCAAACCACAAATCCACCATGTGAGGATAGCTTCAACATGCTAGTGAGGGGTTAACCCTATAATAAGCATGGAAGACTCATTGTCCATCACTAATGATATAGGTGAGTATTATATCTACCTCAAGGATAACTCAAACCTAATAGCTAAAGGTTATGAAAAAAAAGTTTTGATTAAGAGAGTGGCCATTGAAACCACAAAAGGGAAATTTGAATGGGTTATATTTACCAATTAGAAGTATATACAAAAGTAGTCAAAGTTGACTTAAAAATTCAATTCAAAATGAGTGTTATGAAGAGAAAGTTTGAAAATCAAAAGCATAAGGCTTAGGTTTCTAATGTTGAAAACAAAGGTTGAATGTTTGCACAAAAAGGGTTTTGGCTTGGGTTAGAGTGGAGAGATGAAGAAGAAGGGCTAAGTCCTAAGGAAAACAAAAAGATGAGGGATAAGAAATGAAACCACACTAGGAGTCCCTCTCTTGAGATCATATTGATGATCCAAGTAGCTCCCATCCTTTGGAACAAAGCAACCACAAAGTATAAGCAATCAAACAAGTCTCATAAGAGATCATCAATGTATCTCGTATCTTCCACTTGGATGAACATGGTAATGATCCTCCAATTAAGCTCAAATGGAAACTCCTGAGTGGTGTGTCAACCACAATCCAAAGCTTAAGCAAGAGCTAAAGCAAGCAAGCAACAAAGGTACCTGGAAATGAAGACCTCTGAAACTGCGATCTCTCAAGCTCTACTGCTCTAGATCAAACTTCTTGAACTTCCTTTGAAGCTTAGTGCAAAAAGCAATGGCTGAAACCACTTGAATATGCTTCAATTTCCAAATTCCATCAACATGAGAATGAACATGAACTGCTCGAATTCTTGAGGTATGGCACCAAACAATGAATGATTCTTGATCAGTGAAGCATGAGGATCAAGAATATGTAATAATATTTGAGGCTTGTGTGGAGAAAAATCAAATTCGATTGAGAGAAAATTTTGGAGAGACTCTTGAATTCTAGATCTGAAATGGTTGTTATGACAGTTATGATTAGGGTTTTCCTATTTATATCCCTTGCTAATGACAATGCTAATCATCTTTTCCATTTGCTAATCATGATTAGTGAGATATGTAGCAATTTGCAAAAATGCAAAATGAGCTCACATGTGTCGCATTACGCGAAAAACCGGCGGGAAAACAAGAACAACAGAGCCGCCACCGTGCGTTATTTATCCCAAAAGAGGGAAAGGAAACGCTCAGAGTAAACCTGGAAAAAGCATGGTCTCGTGACCAAAGAGAATGGGATCGGGAGTCGGTTATGCGGAGGGAAGGTATTAGCACCCCTACGCATCCGTCGTACTCGACGGGATCCACGCACAATAGGGAGGAAAATGGTTGCTAAAACACTGCTCAAATAAACATCTACACAGGCTGAAAGAGACACAAGAAAACAGACAAGACTGACTCGGCAGGATATCGCGTCCTGGGCCTACTTAGTCTATCAGGCATAGACATCAGAGTCAAAGTAGTTCGGACTGGGGAAACGACACATGCTCGCTAGGATGTCGCATCCTATGCATACGTATCTCCTTTGGACGAAGGAGAATCAGAGCATTCGTAGCTCGGCTAACACGCACACAAACAAACACAGGCAAAGGCAAACGGGGAGCCTGAATGCCAATCACTGGACTTACATCAGCATCCGAACCGAAAACACACACAAGGAGGCAAACGTGGAGCCTGAATGCCAATCACTGGACTTACATCAGCATCCGAACCAAAACACACGCACACTGGAACCCGAATGCCACTCGATGGACTTACATCAGCTTCCAAGCACACAACAACACAAAACGAAGACACAGGCAGAAGAAAGGTCTCGATTGCAACTAGGGCAAGAGAAAAGAATTAGTGTTAGTTGTTAGTCAAACTCGACAAGACATCGCATCTCGTGCCTACGTATCTCATCTGGACATGAGAATCAGAGTTGCCGTAGTTCGGCTAAACTATTCCTGTTGGTTTGTGTTGTTTAGGTGGACAACGTCACTACGCAATCTACCGGATGCTCGACCTTTGGAGACTTACTCACCTGTAGTAGAAGGAGTTAACGTATCCTTAAGAAGGGATAATGTTTGTTTGTGTTTTAGGAAAGCTCAAGCAAGAAAGGAAGTCCTATACGAAGGAACCGTGCTACCTTAATTGTCATGCAAACGAGACTACGCGGAGTCTAGCAAACCTAGGGGATACAATCACACCACACAAACGTATACAGCATGAAATAAACACACCAACAAGGGGCTCAAACATCAGGGCTAGGCTTTAGTCGAGGGGTCATATCAACCTCAACAAACAAGCCTCTGTATCGGGGTAAGGTTAGCTCTTAACCTTGCCATTGAGGGGCTAAGGTGAAGCTGATGAAAGGTGAGTGAAGATGAGACTTCACAGCTCTTATCCCTGGTCAGGGAGAGCTTCAGACAAAGGAGCGTGGGTTCAGAATGGAGGGACCCTTCTACGCTCAAGACTCTGACTCGATTGTGCAACAGCACAAGATCTTGGGTTTGTGTCCCAATGCATCAACACAGCGGTGTGAGCAGAGGGACGACTCAACAGAATAGTGGGGGATAGATTGCATATCCCTTGGCTTCCACCAATCGCCTTAAATAAGGACTTTCCCTGCCTGGCACAAATGTAAACAACCACAAACATCGCCTCTTAAGGAGGACTTCAGACAGTTGCCTGGCCAATTAACAGGCCAGGTCTTCCAGACTACATGAAGTCAGAAGATTATACCTCAGTGGTAAGCAACCACAAGCTAGCAAAGAAAAGTTCAAAATGAACTCAAAGCCACTTAGGTACCTGTGAAAAAATCTAAAACAATCAGTTAAGCTGTATAGACAAACAACCAACAGTCAATATCAAACAGACAGACAAAGCATCATCAGACAAGGAGCAAGGCACAAGCACAAGTGAATTTGTTCTCAAAGCCTACAAAACAACACAATGTTAGCCAACATCAACCAATAATCAGGCTTAAATGAATGAGGCACTCCAATCATGGCAATGTGCCTTTGAACCTGTAATCCATAATCCAAACAGTGAGTCCAAACCACTAGGTCAAAGCCTAGGGTCAAAAGAGGGAAAAAATCCAGAACAGAAGCTGATACTCCACATGAAATTCATTTACTCAAGTGATAACATGTCCTAAAATTAAGGGAGCATGCAAGACCGAATTATTTCTAAGCCTAGGGGTAGAATAGTCATTTCACAGTTAGGGAGTAATATTGAACTAAAATTCTATTATGAGATCCTAATTAGAATCAATTAAAATCTAAGTTAGATTTAATATTCTAAAAAAAAACTCCTAAGAGATTATTTAACTCTAATCCTAAAATTAATGTTTCAAATGACTTCTATCATCAACTAAAATTCTAATTAGCTTCTAAAATCTATTTAGACTAATCCTAGAATTATTTCTAACTCTAACAGTATTTCTAATAGTTCACAATTAATCCTAAAATTAATCTTTCTAATGACTTCTATTACTAATCCACCTAATTAACTCTAAAGTTAATCCTAATATTAATGTACTCATCGTAACAGTCCTAAGATTAATTTCTAATTATTATTTAACTCTAATTCTAAATCCTAAATCTATTCTAATTAATCTCTAAGACCTAATTAGCTCCTAAACCAATTTTAATACCTAATTAAAGTCCTAAGAACTAATTAACTAGCATATTAATCTGAGATATAATGCTTCTACATAATCCTAATTCTTCTAGTCAGCATCCAACCATCTGGAACCTCAAAATACACATGTGAGGAAGCGTACAGGTGAAGTCCAAGAAAAATTCACCAAACGCGCTTTTTTCGCAAAAGCTACACTGGCAAATGAGGCGCTTGCAGTGGAAAAAGTGCTTAAAAAAAAAACTCCATGCGAACATCACGTTCGTCATCACCATGACATTCACCAACCAACATCGCTGTTCGCGGACGCTCCACCATTTCGGATCGTTCAACAGTCTAACGCGATTCGCGTCCATCCACCATCAACAATCAACTACTCAAACTCACGAAATCAACAACATCAGCTATCCTAATCTACGGAGCCGAATCGCAACGGCATCACCGAATTGCTCGAGCATGACGAAAAAGAAGAACAACAACTTACCGGCGATGACGACGGGATGACGGATCGGTGACGGCTACGAATGGATCTGCAGAATTCGAAAGAAGAGCGTTGAGGACTATCGGCGGCGGCGAAAGAAGCTTCGGCGACGCGTTACTTGTTGATGGTGTGCGATTACGCCAGAAAGGTTTGGTGCATCACAGGTTTGATGAGTCCGCGTTCTTCTTCCTTCTGTTTCAGTGCTTGCAATTTTCTTGAATTCGGTTAGAATTTCTCCTTGCCGCGAGCTTCGCCTCCACTTGTATTCAGTGCTCTTCTTCTTCTGCCTTTCTTGGAGTGATTCTGGTGAGACGTTGATCGTTGATGGCGAAGGTTTCGAGAATTCGTTACGGTGGTTGAAGATTCTAAGAGTATGGTTGAAGATTGATACAGTGAATGTCGTTGAAGAATCGAGGTGGAAGTGGTGGTTTAGCTCTGCCGTGTAGAGCTTCGAATGATGAAGCTCCCACAACAATGGAGGATGAGCGTGTACTGAAGGTGAGGATTGAGTGCAGAAGCTTTTTGGAATCAGGGAAAAATCTTTCGAACCCAATGATTGGCAATGATTGCCTCTTATATAGGCTTGATCCAAGGGGCAAATTGGAGAATTGGATTTGGGTTGTTAGATCCTGATTTTGCCAGCTGGATTTAAGTGAAGGTGAGTTTTAAATTAAATCACGTGGAATTTTCCACAAGTTCACTCTCTAATCCCTTTGCTTTAAGTTCTTTGATCCAACTGTGGATAACTGTTATTGAACCAAACTGATTTGGACTGTTGCTTAACTTCCTGAACTGCGTATTATTTTGAAACTCATTGATTTGAACTGAACTGCATTGGCTTGTTGTGACTTGCTTAGATATTTTCTATGGTGCAGGATTCGTGTTCAGTTTGGTGTAGTGTCAGGGTTAATATATATTGTGTCAACACAAGCAAATTCATTGCAAGCCCCCGTCGGTTGCCGTTATTGCTCGATGCTAAGTTTAGTGGCTTGATGCAAGACTCGCCCTGTCGCAGTGCAGTATTGTTATGCTGCTAGATCCAGAACTAGCCTTAGACCGATGTTGCCGGTAACTCGAGTATGCTGCTGGATGTTGTGTTGGTCTGCTGCAACAGGTATATCTGACTGAATTGTTGCTATTACTAGCTGCTGAGTCTGCTTTGTTGAAGTGACCAAATGGCTAATTGTAAGTTTGCATTGCCTTGCTGCTGCAGCTTGAAATGAGTATGGTTTTAGGTTTGCCCTTTAATACCCCAAACAGGTCATGCTTTATTGCAGGCGAAGCCTTGTTTCACTTGGTCTATGTGTGTTTTGGACAGGGTTTGGCAGTATTTGCCTGTAACAGTCCTTGAGCAGAAGGTAATTGATCAGATAAGCTCAGAGGTGCTACTTTCTCATCTTCCATCAACGTTCCAGAGGGAATATGAAGTCTTCCGTCAATGTTCCGGTTTGATGACCTGTGGGGTCTGCATTTCCCATAGTGTTTTTCTACCCAGTGTTCTAACCACAAATGAATCATTATTTGCCTCTTTGATTGTGGCCTTTGGAGGAACACCGAGAACAACAGCTTCATTCAACAATCCACCTTTAAGGACCTTTTCCACATCTGGCAGTGCATATTTGAATCCCGCTTGGCAATTTCTCTTCTCATCTTCGAAACTGTCCCGTTTAGGCATGGTAACTCCCATCCTCTTCTCTAATTCTGACTTGTGTCGGTTGTGACTTATTGTTCAGAAGTTGCGCAGGTTGGCAACATGACAATGACCTGACCCTTGGTCCCCTTTTGCAGGCTAATACTGTTCATGATCACGACGCCGACTTCTTCATGGCCTGATGGGTTAGAATCAATTGCAGCTAAGCGTCGCAATATTTTATAATATGACAAGCTGGATGTGATTCTGCAGGTGAGACACCACTGTTGTCCGGTTGCAGGCCTACACATTGATCCATTATGTCATGACTGCAGTTCTGTTCTGATTTTGACTTGTGGTTCAATGTTGTTAGCAGGTACGGTGACATCTGGGTCTGTATTATGGCAAAGCACCTCAAACTTCTACATTGCTTGATAACCGTGGATGCCAAGCCTTGCGTAAAGACGTTGAAGGGCTTTAGTCTTCAAAAGAAGAACATCCACATTTCCGCTTGTTTAGGCTAGCTGTATCAGATGCTTCCTCACAACAGGAGTATTTAATCCAGATCCAACTAATAACAGCAGCAAGAGTAACTCAAATCTCTCTAATCTGTAACTTCATTTATTCAACTCCATACACTGTCATTATTGGATGCACGATTTCTAGCATGACCAACTTTGATTCACTTTCTTGGATTTCATGCAGGTCATGTGCACATGGAGGGTGATTCGTTGAACAAAACCACATGATGGCCAACATTGAGTTTTACGACCATTCATGACACTTGGCAAACCAAAAACAACAGTCACAGATTAAGATTGAGAACGGAATCAGAATTGGGATTAGGGATATAGGGTTTTAGGAAGTTGGGGAATTAGGTTGACTTTGGTCAAAGTTGACCAAAAAGTCAACTGTTGACCAAAAAGTCCAATATTGGTCAACACCTCTTCCTTTGCATTTTTTCCATGTAATGAACCTTTTATGATCATGTAATGAATGACATTTCTTCATTTAAATGAACTTGGATTGGTATTTGAACTGGAGGACTCTTAAAATGAATTTGAAATTATCTTACATGAATGAATGGATTTTGAACATGTATTGGAACAGAGTGAAATGGATATGACACTGACCGAATTAATCATGAGTGACACTCCAATGATAATCATGAAACAAAGGACTTAGAAAGGATCAAGATGTGTTGAACTACAACCTTCATAAACCAAACACTAGAATCAATGATCATGAGCATGGTAAATAGGAACACAACCAAGAACTCCACCCGGATGAACCAGGGCCAAGCAGTTGCTGAATGCAAGTTGACCAAGCAAGGGGATCAAGCATTTTGAATGATGATGTACCAGCCGAACTAGGATTAGGAGGCCACAATATAGGAGTTTGACCTGATCAGGGTATGGAACCATGACCAAGTAAAGGCCTTTAAATCAGGGTCTTGATCCCTCCAGAACCACTATTAACATCAGATTTAAGCATAATGCCCGAACATCTCCACACTAGGCTTCGATTGGGGCCACCCCGAATTCACTGAAAAATCCTAGTTTTCCACTAGGTGTAAGAATAAAGCTCTGAATTCAAGTCACTGCTCTCTTGTATTGAACCTTGCTTATGTAGATGAAATGCATGCTTATGATGATATGCAAATGTTACTAACCTAGAAATGAAATGAATGTACAAAATGGTAGGGTGCAAATTTGAGGTGCTACAGCTGCCCCTATTCAATCAACTGGGAACCCGAATGGATGAGAGCAATGGCTGTCAGACTTTCAGGGTAAACAGGGATTGAATACCAAGAACCGTAGAAATTTGCACACTGCTGGGAATTTTCCGTTTTCTGTTTTCAGGGTACAACCACATCCAGACATCGACACACGATGAATGGGAACAGAAATCGTCAGCTAGATGCCAATGGACAACTAGGAAAAACTCAACGTTTACCAAGACCAACGGAGAGGTAAACCAACTCTACTGGGACGACCAGGAAAGGATACAACCATACGTCAGCGGACGCAATGGGAAACACTCAACGTTTACCAAAACCAACGGAGAGGTAACCAATCATTAATGAATGAATGGAAAGAGAGATACAACCATACGTCAGCGGACGTAATGGGAAAAACTCAACGTTTACCAAAACCAACGGAGAGGTAGAAAACTCAACCAGACGTCATAGGACGAAAGGGAGACTCAACGTTTATCGACACCAACGGAGAAGGAGAAAACTCAGCCAGACGTCATAGGACGAAAGGGAGACTCAACGTTTATCGACACCAACGGAGAAGGAGAAAACTCAGCCAGACGTCATAGGACGAAAGGGAGACTCAACGTTTATCGACACCAACGGAGAAGGAGAAAACTCAGCCAGACGTCATAGGACGAAAGGGAGACTCAACGTTTATCGACACCAACGGAGAAGGAGAAAACTCAGCCAGACGTCATAGGACGAAAGGGAGACCACAACCGGACACCAAATAGGACGTCTACTGGGGATTCTGGCTGGGAAATCAACCAGACATTAATGAATGAACTGGGAATAGGGTATCCAATCAGACGTCATCGGACGAATGAGAAAAACACAACGTTTATCGAAACCAACGGGGAGGTAAATCCACTTGGGGAAGGGTACAACTAGACGTCATAGGACGAATAGGAAAAACTCGACGTTTATCGACACCAACGAAGAGGAGAAAACTCTGAGGGGAATCAACAGTCATTAATGAATGATCTGTGAGGGGTAAACAACTAGACGTCATCGGACGACTAGGAAAAACTCGACGTTTATCGACACCAACGGAGAGGAGGATTCTTCTGGGGACGACCCTGTGGGGAAAGATATCAACTATACGCCAACGGACGCATAGGAAAAAACTCGACGTTTATCGACACCAACGGAGAGGAGGACTCTTCTAGGGAGAGTGAACACAACCAAATCATCAACGGATGATCGGGAAAAACTCGACGTTTATCGACACCAACGGAGAGGAGGAAACTTCACTAGGGAAGGGACGACGTTACGAACATCGAAAGATGATGTTTACCGACATCAGCGAATACCAGACACTACGCATGACTGGGAAAGCACCGAAAGATGGTGTTTACCGGCACCAAAGAAGACCAGACACTACGCATGACTGGAAATCACCGAAAGATGGTGTTTTCCGACACCAAAGAAACAACACACGCGGGTGCTGACAGGATACTGACATCTACATACGTTAGGGCAAGGCTACACACTTGCAGGGGATCTCATTGGGGATCAAGGTCACGACAGCGAGCCAACAGGAAGGAACACCAAGGATACCGGGTTGTAGGTATGAAACAGGTGACCGACCAAACGTGAATTGGTTTGTGCTCCAAAACACTCAACATCCTGAAGAGGGCTAGAAAAGCATTCTTGTTAGAGGATGGACATTCGATTCCATAGGGAATACGAATCTTACTCGACTGGGGAGGACGACTTCGACCCAAGAGCGCATGAGACATATTATCTATAGCCGTCAAAACGTAGATAACACACTCGCATGGAAGATTATCCATAACCGGGTTGCAGGTTGTTAAATGGATAAACGACCGACATCATCCTGAAGAGAGCGAAAGCAAACTTGTTAAAGGATGGATATTCGATTCCACAAGGAATACGAATCTTACTCTGATGGTGAAAACAATCAAAAGACTGACCAGAGAGTGCATGAGATATATTATCTATAGCCGTCGAAACGTAGATAATAACCTCGCATGGAAGATTATCCATAACCGGGTTGTAGGTTGTTAGATGGATAAACGACCGAAAAGAAAGGCATCAGGGTACCAGGACTAGGTATGCAAAAGTTGACCAATCAAAAGAGGATAAAATTGCTAACTCGGAGCAAATACCCAAAAGGAAGGGGAAGACCCACTGGGGACAATACTGCTTGATCAAGGCAAGTATCCAGAGGGGAAACGAATATCAATACCGCAAACTGGATACTGATAACTGCAAAGAGGGGATTACATCTACCGGTTAGTAGGCAGAAAACCACGGAAAAGTAACCAGTCATCGATAAGATGAGCACACAGGGTTAACTCCACCAAGGGGATGAAAGTGGGATTTTACAACTACCGATTTGTAGGTAGAAAACCACAAAGATAGGACTTACAACTACCGGGTTGTAGGTAGAAGCCAACCGACAGAATGAACCACAAAGGTTACCTCTGCTAGGGGATGAAAGTGGGATTTTACAACTACCAAGAGTAGGTAGAAAACCACGACGATAGGACTTACAACTACCGGTTTGTAGGTAGAAGCCAACAAACAGTCTGCTGAGAAACAGAGTGAGAAAAAACGATTTACAACTACCGGGTAGTAGAAGACCGCAAAATCCGCCAACAACCAGAATGAACCACAAAGGTTACCTCTGCTAGGGGATGAAAGTGGGATTTTACAACTACCAAGAGTAGGTAGAAAACCACGACGATAGGACTTACAGCTACCGGTTTGCAGGTAGAAGCCAACAAATTCCGCTGAGGATAAGATGAATGAGTACCGGTTAGTGAGCCACTATTCATTCATGCCCCAGGGCAACACAAGAGACAGTCAACAAGAAGCCAATTTAGGATCGATCCAAAAAGGCAAACTGAATCAAGACTCATCCTAATGAGGAAAGAACTCAATAGGGAAACCCGTCCCGTGAGGGAGGGAACGGAAACAACCGTCATCCACGAGGATCTAACTCAGTGGGGGAACACAGAAGGAAATGGTAGACACTTTCTGCTTAAGGGGTAGACTCTACATGGAGAGATCAGACACACCCACATCTGCTAGGGGAATTGTACTGCTGGGGATACCCGCTCGACTAAGGAGTCGCTTGCTGAGAAAACACCAACCTCTCAACCATGCTGGGGAACCCAGCTCTGAAGCCGATCCAATGGCGCGACGCTAAACTCTTTCCAACAACCCAATCTCGGCTGGTCACCACTACCTAGGACTAATGGACATGTTTGCAATGTTGATGCATGAGTTTTTTTTTGTTCTACACAATGCCCCATGATCAGGGAAATGCTATGCACTAATGATGCAATATGATATGCTTATCTAAATGATGGATGCATAAACACACGTCTCCTCCAGAGACAACACCGGGGAGCTCCAGGAACTGTGCTGAGGATCTCATTACCACGTCAATTTCCACCCTGCTAGGGAGAGACAACCTTTGCTGGGGATGACCTCCATCGAACCCGAACTGCATGGAGATTACTCTGCTAGAGGAAGCAACCAATCCTTACCTCTACTAGAGATGATTTTCTCCGAACTTGATCCACTTGGGGACCTTGCTGGGGGAGAACCATCAACACAAACTCTGCTGGGAAGACAGCTTCAGACTTGGGAAACAGTCACAACTCCGCTGGGGATACGGTAACCTTCAGGCTTGCTGGGGAGGCACCGATCTCGAATCTGCTAGGGAGATGACACTCTCAAACCCATTGGAGAAATACGGCCTGTCGGACACGGGCCGTCCTTCGATTTGTCGAACACTGGTGTTCACCATCCTACCACAGTGTTGACTTTCCACTTTTGAGGACTCCCAGACTCATCTGGACTTTTCTGATTCATCCCACGAAGATCAAATTCCTGGGATTCATACAAACTTTCCAGTCCTTAGACTTTGAAGAGTCTTCTTGGTTAACTTTCCAGGATCGTCGTCGTAATCCTTCACCGTCCTTTCATTGTTCGTCTATCCCTTGCCCCTGGTTGGACTCTGTGGGGATCTTTTGTCAAAAGGCTTCATATCACTACTTGCCAGCGAATGAAGATATCTAACGGCACCTGCACAAGAGATTGTTAGATAAAAGCGTGCCCCAGGCGTGCCAACACTTCAACATCTTGGTCACTCAAACTTCCGAATAAGATTTCCAGATTTCAATCTTATAAGCATGCATCGGAAGGGACCTCTATGTTTCAAAATGCAAATATTCTTATCAAAATAAACGGATGTTTTCGTAATCAAAATGGTAATGAAAACAAAAACAAAACTATTTGACTGAACACGCATTTATTGACTGAAACAAAAGGATGGCTCAGAACTGAGCAATACACAGGAGGCAAACCCTGGAAAGAGGTGATTGCGCACAAAAGGAAAAATCTATCCTAATGGCAATGTGAAACCGTGATCTCATCGGGTTCCAACTCGGTTACACCTCACATGTCCTCAAGACTTTCCGCACTTTCGGCCTTCTGAACAAGACGCTTCCAATCGACCTCTGTCGGAGACTAGCTGTGATGTCTTAACCAAAGCACAAACGATCATGCTAGACGCAGTTGTTCGTTTCAATCCCTCTTTTGCCTGGACCGCCCTTTCGGGTTTCAGTCCACCGGGATACCCATTTTTGCCCAAGTCGCCCTTGTGGGGTTTTCGACTTGTCGGGTGTACAGTTCTTTTCTTTTATTATCCCGAACCTTTTTCTCTTTTTTTCCTTGGTTCGCCTGGATGCCCCTTTTTGCCTGGACTTTTCTTTTTGTCCAGCGGGTCAATTTTTTTTCACGAAGTATCTTCTAACTGTGTCCGCATTCACAGGGATTGGAAAATCTTCATCATTCGTGGTCATCGATCACAAGGCTCTGTCAGAGGAGACCTTTTCGACCCCGAATGGACATTCATAACTGTTTATCCACTTGCCCCATGATCGTCTTGAGGAGGAAGGATCCTTTTCAACACCATATCTCTCATGATACCCACGAGGTCGCACTTCTTAGTTAACAACACGCTTCATTTACTGGGTACAACTGCCCCATGACAAGTAACCGTCAGCCCTTTTCTCATCGGTCAGGCTCAACGTGTCATACTGAGTCCTTATCCACTCATCCTTTTTCAAGTTTACGTCCAACGGGACCCCATGACGAAACCTGAGTCTCAAATGGTAGTACAACCTTCATCTCATACCGGAGTGAGAAAGGCGTTGCCCCAGTAGATGCACGTACCGAAGTATGACACTCAGGATACCAACCTCGTATTCAGCCACCATCGTTGGTGCATTCAAATGTTATCAGGGAAGCACTAGCTCATTCACTTTAAACTCTCCCCATCAGACATCAGAACCCGTTCGGATTCAGGGTCAGGCCCCTCCTCCGGAATCGGTCACTCTCAATCTTTCGATTTGAGTACCTCGAGATATCCTCATCAGGGACTTCAAACTTCCTTGGTTGAGAATCATCGATGGGTTGTTGGGCGAGATAACCATACAATACCCTCTTCTTGATTGCTTTCTGGGAGGTATACCGAATATCGTATTCAGTCGACACCATTTGCCCTCTCGCAACTCGTCCGGTCCATTGCTGACTTCTCAAGCACATACTTGATCATATCCATTTTGGACATCCACCAGGTGGTATGAACCAGCATACTGTCTCAGTCGGCGAGCAGCCTATGCCAAAGTACATCAAGTTTTTTCGAGCAGTGAGTGTATTGTTTCACAGTCGATAAACCTTTTGCTTAGGTAAATTGCATGTTCTTTTCGACAAGACTCGTCATGCTGACACATACACACCTCGTAGACCCCTTGAGGGCTGTCAAGTACCAGATTAACAGTTGTTTCTTCCAAGGAAGGCATCAGAATCAGAGGTTCCTGCTACTCATTTTTTCTTTCCATGCCCCTTGGCAGTCATCATTCCACCTGACCATTTGATTTCTTTTCTCTCTTTTTTTTGTTTGTTTTTGGTTCAGGCGTTTCTAGTATTGTTTTTTTTTTTTTTTTTTTTGCAGGATCGACCTCGATTCCTCTTATCCGCTCGTAATAAGCCTCGACAGCTTACCGGACAACACTCCATAAGTGCGCTAATTCGAACTCAACAGTATGAGTTATCTCAACCGGTCAAACAACTCGATCAAGTCCACCGGATGCCCCTCTTCTACTTGGGACTTTGTCATCATGTCATCAACATGGCATTTGCTTTCTCGATGAGTCATATCATGAAACAAAGTCACCGTAGCCCTTTGATTCGTGGCACCGGCCTTCTTCTTCACTAGAGGATAGTCTTCTCTCGATGGTAGCTCGTGCCCCACAACATGGGTATTCCACCCTGGTGTATCTGGATGCAACCAGGTGAAGATATCAACCTGCTCTTTCAACAGGGCTACCATTCTGCTCTTGACTTGCCTCTGAAGCGGCCTCAACTTTCATTTCCCTTCTGACCTCGGCGGTACTTGGGATTACCATCTTGACTCGCTCCTCGTGTGGTTGAATCACCTTCTCCTCTTGTTTCAACAACCTAGCTAATTCCAGCAGATCACAATCTTCTTCGCCTTTTTCTTCGGCATGATAGCTTGGATTGTCGAAGTCATATAGAGGGGTAACCAAATTGTTATCGATGAGATCAGGAGGGTAATCACTTTTGTGGCTGGAACAAGACAAGTTCAAAAGAAAAACGAAAAACATTGCCATTTTTATTTTTTTAAAACTGCAAAAAATGAAAAACACGGAACACCGCTTTTGATCACAAAAACATCCGTTTATTACTGATGCAAAATGTTGCAAAATGAAACACATGAGATGACCCTTACAATAGACCATTACGTTTCGGGCAAAACGTATGGCTTTCATGCAAACAAAATTAAAACACAGAAATGCTACACTTCCGGATGAGCGACAGTGGTGATTTTGGAGGCCTTCCAATTGCCTGGTACGCACGACTTTATCCATAACTCGAGCTCGCGGTCGCGGTCGATCTCTTCACTCACTGAACAAGCATGATCAGAATCCAACATTCCTGCACTGACAAAGATGTACGGTGGACGACGTCCTCTGTTTGGTCTAGACGACTCTTGATCTGGCCGATAACCGATCCCAAACATGTCTGCCTTTACCGGTGTTAAGTGGATCCATCAGTTTGGATTTGTTGCCCCTAGCAGGAAATTTGAACAGACGAGCTATGCGCACCGGTTGACACCTACAAAATAGCAAATGGGTTAGTATGACTCACACATGCAATGTCTATCCGTACCAGGAATATTCCGTCCTTGGATTCTAGCATCACTGAGACAAATAATTTTTCATCAATAACAATCTGACATCTGGATGTCTCTCAACCAGTATCTCTGTTAAAATAATGGACCCTGAGTACGGACAGACATGAGTTGAATGCAGATGAATGCGAAATGGGACCAATGCAAATGCATGAATGCAGGTTACTTGTGCCACCAATTCCTCTGAAAACCCATTCTCTGAACCAGTCATAGTCAACTGAGTCACCATAAATCCGACATGGGGAGTTCCGAAATAAACGGAACTGGAGATTACATCACCATCATCACAGAAACATCCACCGAGCGGATGACAGCCGGATCCTCTGAACAGGTACTCTCAAATTCAACCCGGGGATCCGAAATAAACGGAGTCCGCTGATAAACCACGGACAGAACTCCGGCGTCCCAGAAATAAATGCCCATGATTCACAGTCACCATCAGTACCAAGAGTCACCGACAAGTCACCAACAAGTCAGCAACTGTACCTGCAATAATCATCATCCCTCCCCACTCACGGGTGTCATCTAGGCAGGGTAAGGTCAAAAGAAACGCAGGATAAACAACCCTTTCAAGAATATCATCCTGTGCACACCAGATGTATGCACCGATGATACCCCATCAGAATCTGAACTGCTCGTGATGTCAATGTTCCGCTAAGTGGCGTACACCACCCGCTTCCCATGAATCACTCTGTTCCTAGGTTTCCTAGATTTCACTCATAGCCTGGGTATTGGGCCTTTTACCTCGAGTAACTCCCACCCCAAACAGAGAAGCACAGCCAGCACAGCAGATGAATATGAATGAATGCAAACATTAATGCAAACAATACATGCAAACAATAAACAATGAATGCAATAAATAACAGCAGATAGCAACCAAAGCCCTAACCTAGAGAGCGCTAGGAGAGACTCGCTTAGGGAAGAAGTACCAGCACAGGTCGACTTCTCTAAAGATTCCCCAGCAGAGTCGCCAGCTGTCGCATTACGCGAAAAACCGGCGGGAAAACAAGAACAACAGAGCCGCCACCGTGCGTTATTTATCCCAAAAGAGGGAAAGGAAACGCTCAGAGTAAACCTGGAAAAAGCATGGTCTCGTGACCAAAGGGAAGGTATTAGCACCCCTACGCATCCGTCGTACTCGACGGGATCCACGCACAATAGGGAGGAAAATGGTTGCTAAAACACTGCTCAAATAAACATCTACACAGGCTGAAAGAGACACAAGAAAACAGACAAGACTGACTCGGCAGGATATCGCGTCCTGGGCCTACTTAGTCTATCAGGCATAGACATCAGAGTCAAAGTAGTTCGGACTGGGGAAACGACACATGCTCGCTAGGATGTCGCATCCTATGCATACGTATCTCCTTTGGACGAAGGAGAATCAGAGCATTCGTAGCTCGGCTAACACGCACACAAACAAACACAGGCAAAGGCAAACGGGGAGCCTGAATGCCAATCACTGGACTTACATCAGCATCTGAACCGAAAACACACACAAGGAGGCAAACGTGGAGCCTGAATGCCAATCACTGCACTTACATCAGCATCCGAACCAAAACACACGCACACTGGAACCCGAATGCCACTCGATGGACTTACATCAGCTTCCAAGCATACAACAACACAAAACGAAGACACAGGCAGAAGAAAGGTCTCGATTGCAACTAGGGCAAGAGAAAAGAATTAGTGTTAGTTGTTAGTCAAACTCGACAAGACATCGCATCTCGTGCCTACGTATCTCATCTGGACATGAGAATCAGAGTTGCCGTAGTTCGGCTAAACTATTCCTGTTGGTTTGTGTTTTTTAGGTGGACAACGTCACTACGCAATCTACCGGATGCTCGACCTTTGGAGACTTACTCACCTGTAGTAGAAGGAGTTAACGTATCCTTAAGAAGGGATAATGTTTGTTTGTGTTTTAGGAAAGCTCAAGCAAGAAAGGAAGTCCTATACGAAGGAACCGTGCTACCTTAATTGTCATGCAAACGAGACTACGCGGAGTCTAGCAAACCTAGGGGATACAATCACACCACACAAACGTATACAGCATGAAATAAACACACCAACAAGGGGCTCAAACATCAGGGCTAGGCTTTAGTCGAGGGGTCATATCAACCTCAACAAACAAGCCTCTGTATCGGGGTAAGGTTAGCTCTTAACCTTGCCATTGAGGGGCTAAGGTGAAGCTGATGAAAGGTGAGTGAAGATGAGACTTCACAGCTCTTATCCCTGGTCAGGGAGAGCTTCAGACAAAGGAGCGTGGGTTCAGAATGGAGGGACCCTTCTACGCTCAAGACTCTGACTCGATTGTGCAACAGCACAAGATCTTGGGTTTGTGTCCCAATGCATCAACACAGCGGTGTGAGTAGAGGGACGACTCAACAGAATAGTGGGGGATAGATTGCATATCCCTTGGCTTCCACCAATCGCCTTAAATAAGGACTTTCCCTGCCTGGCACAAATGTAAACAACCACAAACATCGCCTCTTAAGGAGGACTTCAGACAGTTGTCTGGCCAATTAACAGGCCAGGTCTTCCAGACTACATGAAGTCAGAAGATTATACCTCAGTGGTAAGCAACCACAAGCTAGCAAAGCAAAGTTCAAAATGAACTCAAAGCCACTTAGGTACCTGTGAAAAAATCTAAAACAATCAGTTAAGCTGTATAGACAAACAACCAACAGTCAATATCAAACAGACAGACAAAGCATCATCAGACAAGGAGCAAGGCACAAGCACAAGTGAATTTGTTCTCAAAGCCTACAAAACAACACAATGTTAGCCAACATCAACCAATAATCAGGCTTAAATGAATGAGGCACTCCAATCATGGCAATGTGCCTTTGAACCTGAAATCCATAATCCAAACAGTGAGTCCAAACCACTAGGTCAAAGCCTAGGGTCAAAAGAGGGAAAAAATCCAGAACAGAAGCTGATACTCCACATGAAATTCATTTACTCAAGTGATAACATGTCCTAAAATTAAGGGAGCATGCAAGACCGAATTATTTCTAAGCCTAGGGGTAGAAGAGTCATTTCACAGTTAGGGAGTAATATTGAACTAAAATTCTATTATGAGATCCTAATTAGAATCAATTAAAATCTAAGTTAGATTTAATATTCTAAAAAAAAACTCCTAAGAGATTATTTAACTCTAATCCTAAAATTAATGTTTCAAATGACTTCTATCATCAACTAAAATTCTAATTAGCTTCTAAAATCTATTTAGACTAATCCTAGAATTATTTCTAACTCTAACAGTATTTCTAATAGTTCACAATTAATCCTAAAATTAATCTTTCTAATGACTTCTATTACTAATCCACCTAATTAACTCTAAAGTTAATCCTAATATTAATGTACTCATCGTAACAGTCCTAAGATTAATTTCTAATTATTATTTAACTCTAATTCTAAATCCTAAATCTATTCTAATTAATCTCTAAGACCTAATTAGCTCCTAAACCAATTTTAATACCTAATTAAAGTCCTAAGAACTAATTAACTAGCATATTAATCTGAGATATAATGCTTCTACATAATCCTAATTCTTCTAGTCAGCATCTAACCATCTGGAACCTCAAAATACACATGTGAGGAAGCGTACAGGTGAAGTCCAAGAAAAATTCACCAAACGCGCTTTTTTCGCAAAAGCTACACGGGCAAATGAAGCGCTTGCAGTGGAAAAAGTGCTTAAAAAAAAACTCCATGCGAACATCACGTTCGTCATCACCATGACATTCACCAACCAACATCGCTGTTCGCGGACGCTCCACCATTTCGGATCGTTCAACAGTCTAACGCGATTCGCGTCCATCCACCATCAACAATCAACTACTCAAACTCACGAAATCAACAACATCAGCTATCCTAATCTACGGAGCCGAATCGCAACGGCATCACCGAATTGCTCGAGCATGATGAAAAAGAAGAACAACAACTTACCGGCGATGACGACGGGATGACGGATCGGTGACGGCTACGAATGGATCTGCAGAATTCGAAAGAAGAGCGTTGAGGACTACCGGCGGCGGCGAAAGAAGCTTCGGCGACGCGTTACTTGTTGATGGTGTGCGATTACGCCAGAAAGGTTTGGTGCATCACAGGTTTGATGAGTCCGCGTTCTTCTTCCTTCTGTTTCAGTGCTTGCAATTTTCTTGAATTCGGTTAGAATTTCTCCTTGCCGCGAGCTTCGCCTCCACTTGTATTCAGTGCTCTTCTTCTTCTGCCTTTCTTGGAGTGATTCTGGTGAGACGTTGATCGTTGATGGCGAAGGTTTCGAGAATTCGTTACGGTGGTTGAAGATTCTAAGAGTATGGTTGAAGATTGATACAGTGAATGTCGTTGAAGAATCGAGGTGGAAGTGGTGGTTTAGCTCTGCCGTGTAGAGCTTCGAATGATGAAGCTCCCACAACAATGGAGGATGAGCGTGTACTGAAGGTGAGGATTGAGTGCAGAAGCTTTTTGGAATCAGGGAAAAATCTTTCGAACCCAATGATTGGCAATGATTGCCTCTTATATAGGCTTGATCCAAGGGGCAAATTGGAGAATTGGATTTGGGTTGTTAGATCCTGATTTTGCCAGCTGGATTTAAGTGAAGGTGAGTTTTAAATTAAATCACGTGGAATTTTCCACAAGTTCACTCTCTAATCCCTTTGCTTTAAGTTCTTTGATCCAACTGTGGATAACTGTTATTGAACCAAACTGATTTGGACTGTTGCTTAACTTCCTGAACTGCATATTATTTTGAAACTCATTGATTTGAACTGAACTGCATTGGCTTGTTGTGACTTGCTTAGATATTTTCTATGGTGCAGGATTCGTGTTCAGTTTGGTGTAGTGTCAGGGTTAATATACATTGTGTCAACACAAGCAAATTCATTGCAAGCCCCCGTCGGTTGCCGTTATTGCTCGATGCTAAGTTTAGTGGCTTGATGCAAGACTCGCCCTGTCGCAGTGCAGTATTGTTATGCTGCTAGATCCGGAACTAGCCTTAGACCGATGTTGCCGGTAACTCGAGTATGCTGCTGGATGTTGTGTTGGTCTGCTGCAACAGGTATATCTGACTGAATTGTTGCTATTACTAGCTGCTGAGTCTGCTTTGTTGAAGTGACCAAATGGCTAATTGTAAGTTTGCATTGCCTTGCTGCTGCAGCTTGAAATGAGTATGGTTTTAGGTTTGCCCTTTAATACCCCAAACAGGTCATGCTTTATTGCAGGCGAAGCCTTGTTTCACTTGGTCTATGTGTGTTTTGGACAGGGTTTGGCAGTATTTGCCTGTAACAGTCCTTGAGCAGAAGGTAATTGATCAGATAAGCTCAGAGGTGCTACTTTCTCATCTTCCATCAACGTTCCAGAGGGAATATGAAGTCTTCCGTCAATGTTCCGGTTTGATGACCTGTGGGGTCTGCATTTCCCATAGTGTTTTTCTACCCAGTGTTCTAACCACAAATGAATCATTATTTGCCTCTTTGATTGTGGCCTTTGGAGGAACACCGAGAACAACAGCTTCATTCAACAATCCACCTTTAAGGACCTTTTCCACATCTGGCAGTGCATATTTGAATCCCGCTTGGCAATTTCTCTTCTCATCTTCGAAACTGTCCCGTTTAGGCATGGTAACTCCCATCCTCTTCTCTAATTCTGACTTGTGTCGGTTGTGACTTATTGTTCAGAAGTTGCGCAGGTTGGCAACATGACAATGACCTGACCCTTGGTCCCCTTTTGCAGGCTAATACTGTTCATGATCACGACGCCGACTTCTTCATGGCCTGATGGGTTAGAATGAATTGCAGCTAAGCGTCGCAATATTTTACAATATGACAAGCTGGATGTGATTCTGCAGGTGAGACACCACTGCTGTCCGGTTGCAGGCCTACACATTGATCCATTATGTCATGACTGCAGTTCTGTTCTGATTTTGACTTGTGGTTCAATGTTGTTAGCAGGTACGGTGACATCTGGGTCTGTATTATGGCAAAGCACCTCAAACTTCTACATTGCTTGATAACCGTGGATGCCAAGCCTTGCGTAAAGACGTTGAAGGGCTTTAGTCTTCAAAAGAAGAACATCCACATTTCCGCTTGTTTAGGCTAGCTGTATCAGATGCTTCCTCACAACAGGAGTATTTAATCCAGATCCAACTAATAACAGCAGCAAGAGTAACTCAAATCTCTCTAATCTGTAACTTCATTTATTCAACTCCATACACTGTCATTATTGGATGCACGATTTCTAGCATGACCAACTTTGATTCACTTTCTTGGATTTCATGCAGGTCATGTGCACATGGAGGGTGATTCGTTGAACAAAACCACATGATGGCCAACATTGAGTTTTACGACCATTCACGACACATGGCAAACCAAAAACAACAGTCACAGATTAAGATTGAGAACGGAATCAGAATTGGGATTGGGGATATAGGGTTTTAGGAAGTTGGGGAATTAGGTTGACTTTGGTCAAAGTTGACCAAAAAGTCAACTGTTGACCAAAAAGTCCAATATTGGTCAACACCTCTTCCTTTGCATTTTTTCCATGTAATGAACCTTTTATGATCATGTAATGAAGGACATTTCTTCATTTAAATGAACTTGGATTGGTATTTGAACTGGAGGACTCTTAAAATGAATTTGAAATTATCTTACATGAATGAATGGATTTTGAACATGTATTGGAACAGAGTGAAATGGATATGACACTCACCGAATTAATCATGAGTGACACTCCAATGATAATCATGAAACAAAGGACTTAGAAAGGATCAAGATGTGCTGAACTACAACCTTCATAAACCAAACACTAGAATCAATGATCATGAGCATGGTAAATAGGAACACAACCAAGAACTCCACCCGGATGAACCAGGGCCAAGCAGTTGCTGAATGCAAGTTGACCAAGCAAGGGGATCAAGCATTTTGAATGATGATGTACCAGCCGAACTAGGATTAGGAGGCCACAATATAGGAGTTTGACCTGATCAGGGTATGGAACCATGACCAAGTAAAGGCCTTTAAATCAGGGTCTTGATCCCTCCAGAACCACTATTAACATCAGATTTAAGCATAATGCCCGAACATCTCCACACTAGGCTTCGATTGGGGCCACCCCGAATTCACTGAGAAATCCTAGTTTTCCACTAGGTGTAAGAATAAAGCTCTGAATTCAAGTCACTGCTCTCTTGTATTGAACCTTGCTTATGTAGATGAAATGCATGCTTATGATGATATGCAAATGTTACTAACCTAGAAATGAAATGAATGTACAAAATGGTAGGGTGCAAATTTGAGGTGCTACAACATGCCCATAAACCAAGGGGCATGATTTGAGGATTATTTTGCTTACATCTCAAGCCAAAAATGAATGGTGAAGATTTACTTCAAAATGAACATGTGTGAAATAATGAACATTTGACCATGATTCCTTTGCATAATTGAGCCAAATGATGTTACTTTGAGATGCCTTAAACATGAGGAGCACTTTGCAAAAAGAATGAACCAATTTGAAGCATTACATCAAAAGTTATGCCATTTTGAATTTCCATGCACACTTTGTGATCAAATGACCATAACTTCTCAACCAATCATCATATGGACATGAATTAGGACTTTTTGGAAAGGGGAGACAAAAATCTACAACTTTCATGTTCACCGAAAATCCATTTGAAACTTCTTTGACATTGACAAGTCAAGTTGAAAGTGGACCAAAACATGCCAAATTTGGAAACTTTGAATTATAGGTCATTTTGCATTTTTAGTAACTTTTTCCATGACCTTTGAATCTTCAAGATGGATGTTTAGAATGATGAATAGACCCCATTTGAATATGATTGAGGTGTCTCAACTCATTTCCCCACCTCATAGCCCTCAGTTGACTGCACAGTTGACTTTTGGTCCTTCAGATGACCTTGAAATGTCTTGATTAACTTGAGCCTCTTCCACTTGGTGAAATTGGTTCAAAATGAAACCCTAGCTCATGTAAGCTCCTTATAATAATCATGTGATCCTCATCCCAAGAAAATACCTCATCTCTTGCACAAAGGATCTTCTTGAAGCTCTTGACCTGGTGATTGCTTAAGCTACAAACAAAAGATGTTAGTGACATATTTTTGTGCTTTTGGATAGTAAATAAAACAAGAAAAGCAATGATATACAATTCAAGCATGCTTGGTGATCTCAAACCACTCACAGGAGATCCCTACCTAAAGGGAAAGGGAGCCAAGATGCTCAATGATCCTTGAGGCTATGCAATGCAATATTATGATGCCATGAGGGATCTTAGGGACAAAATTGGGGTCTTACAGATGCCCCTATTTAAGGTCATTCTAGCCGGAGAAGTGAAGGTTAAAATCTTCGTCTCGACGAGGTAGAATGGGCTTAAATAATAACAAAGAGACAAATTTTGTCCCTAAGAGACCTCATAATGCAAATGTATGTATGCAAAACAAACAAACTTTGTGGGGATATGTGTCCACAAAGAAGAAAAGACATCCGGAGAAATTGACAATCCATAGGAGTAATACACTCACTAGGGATAGAGACTCTGGGGACTCTCATAGGGATAAGAAGAAGAATAAAAAAATGCGTGAGCAGGTCACGACTTGAAACTTGGGGAACAGAATCCCAAAGGGAGTAAACCCAATGGAAGGACATCGAGCTGACTCGAAGGTGCATGTGTTGTGGAATATGCCAACACAGCAAAAGGCGATCCATAACAAATACCTCGCTGTGGATGTCTAAAAAGACTCTCCTGGGGAAGCAGCATGATGAGGTGTTACCGGTTACTGGGTAACAAGCTCAATGAGACATGTGATCTGATCACCGGTATAAGGGTGAGAGAACAACAAGCTCGGGAAGAATGAATATCTAAGACCGGTATAAGGGTGAGAGATATCAATCAACCAAATCATCTGAGGAAGACCTAAAAGGTATATTTCAACTTAGGAAAATCTGACTCCACAGGGGACCAAGGTCATAATAGGGAGCAGAAGGAAGGAACACCAGGGATACCGGTTACTGGGCATATAATAGGTGACCAACCAAAGCATGAATTCGGGAATATTCCTAAAACACTCATTATCCAAAAAGAGGGTAGAACGCAAATTCGATTATGGGATGGACATTCGATTCCAAAACAGGGATACGAATCTTACTCGACTGGGGAAGAACAAAAGGCTTCAACCAAAGAGTGCATGAGATATATTATCTATTACCGTCGGAACATAGATAATATACTCGCATGGAAGATTATCCACAACCGGTTACTGGGTTAATAAAGGATAAATCGACGGACAGAGAAAGGCATCGGGATTCCAAAACTAGGTATATAATGATTACCAAACAAGGGGAGCAACAAACATCACCGGCAAACGGTAAATGAAAGACGAACCGCTGGGGATAAAATTGCTTAATCAGAGTAATTATCCAAAAGAAGGAGGGAATATCAATACCGAATATTGGATAATGATAACCGTCAAAGAGGGGATTACATCTATCGGATACTGGGTAGAAAACCACGGAAGAGTAACTGTCATCAACTAGGATGAACAACAATGGTTAACTCTGCAAAGGGGCGAAAATTGGGTTTACAACTAGCGGTATAAGGGTAGAAAACCACAAACTCCGCTGAGGATAAGGTGAATAATTATTGATTACTGAGCAATTATTCATTTACCACAGGGAAACACCAGAGACAGTCACAAGAGGCGAATTTAGGATCAAACCAAAAAGGCAAACTGAATCGAGACTTATCCTAATGAGGATATAACTCAATAGGGGAACCCATCCCAATATATGGGTTGGGAGGAAGCAGAAAGAACCGTCGTCCACGAGGATATAACTCAGTGGGGAATATTGCAGGAAAGTTAAACACTTTCTGCTTAAAGGGGCTGACTCTATATTGAGGGATCAGACACCGACATCTGCTTGGGAAATGTATTACTAACTAGCAGAGGATAACAAACAATAGATATATGGCAAAAAATGCAATATGAATATCCAAATGTTTGAAGGTTATATGCACATATGCGTGATTTATGTATGATGAATGCTGACAAACAGACATTCTAACACAAACAGCTCCAAAGGAAAAGGCACACAGCCGTCCGGTACTACATCTCAAGGGAGGAAGCCCAAAATTCCAATGGAGAGTATCCAATCTGTCGGGGAATCAGAGATACCAGGAAATCACAAAATCTCTGGGGGATGAATCATCAGTCAATCCGGGTGGGGAAAAAAGTTCATTGCACAGGCAGAAACTGCCACAAAAGCAACTCTACTGGGGAATCCATCTAAGGGATATAAGAGGAATCTGGTGATCCGACACCAAGTACCAAACTCACCAAGGAGATCACACCTGCTGAGGAGAAAAGATCGCTCTTCCGCTGAAGGGGAGAGTGGTGAACATCTCAACAAGCATACCACTCGGGGATGAACCATAAAAGGGGCTCCGGAGGAAGAAGATACAGTCATACCAGGGATATGCACAAATGTCTTACCCTATTCGGGATCATACCACCCTTGGGAGAGCACTGAGGATCTCCTAAGTATCCTTTTGTCATTGTGAATGTTCACTTTGTTTAAAAAACAAGTTATGAAAAATTCATTTATTTAAAACAATAATATTTTCTCAATTAAAAAATGCAAAACATTTGTTGAAATAGAAGCAAATAAGAGTGCAAATAATTGGATAAAAGGCTCAAATTCGTTTGATGGAATGGTAGCCTGCAAATGGCAAGACCCCATAGATTTTTTACAAGTTTGAAATTGGTGATATATATTGGAAAAGGGCTACATTGAACATAATGACCATTTCTCCATCAATTCTGAATTCGATGTATTCGAAGCTTTGGTTGACGACGGATGAACAAGAATATCTGATGGATGACAGTTATAGAACACAGTCTTGTAAGGATGCAGTTACTTGCCGAATCCCTAATTTTTGCCTAGATTGCCCCAGGATGAGGTACTCAATCTAGCGGGATGCATATATTCATTTTTTATGTCTCTAACTTTTGCCTGGATCGCCCTTTCGGGTTTTCAATCCACCGAGACGCTCATTTTTACCTAAGCCGCCCTTTCGGGTTTTCAACTTAGCGAGTTGTTCTGTTTTTATTTTTAGGCGAAGTATTTCTTGACTGCATCTAAATTCACAGGACAAGTGAAATCCTCCCCATCTATAGTTGTAAGTATCAAAGCTCCGCCTGAAAAGGCTCTCTTAACAACAGATGGACCCTCATAGTTTGGAGTCCACTTGCCCCTGGAATCGGGCACGAAAGAAAAGACCTTCTTGAGCACGAGGTCACCCTCTCGAAACACACGAGGCTTGACCTTCTTATCAAAAGCCTTCTTCATTCTCTGCTGATACAACTGACCATGACACATGGCAGTCAATCTCTTCTCTTCAATTAAATTCAGCTGGTCATAGCGACTCTGAACCCATTCAGCATCAGTCAACTTGGCCTCCATCAAGACTCTCATTGATGGGATCTCCACCTCTAGTGGGAGTATGGCCTCCATGCCATAAACAAGAGAGAAAGGGGTTGCCCTTGTTGAAGTGCGGACAGATGTACGATATCCATGCAAAGCAAATGGCAGCATCTCATGCCAATCTTTGTACGTGACAACCATCTTTTGGATAATTTTCTTGATATTCTTATTAGCAGCTTCAACAACCCCATTCATCTTGGGTCTATAAGGAGAAGAATTATGATGTGCAATCTTGAACTCACTACACAGCTCTTTTATCATTTTATTGTACAGGTTAGATCCATTATCAATAATGATCTTATCTAGCACACCATAACGGCATATGAGTTGATTCTTGATAAACTTCACGACCACCTGCCTGGTCACACTTGCATATGACGCTGCTTCAACCCACTTGGTGAAGTAATCAATTGCTACGAGAATAAATCTGTGTCCGTTGGACGCTTTCGGCTTTATCATGCCAATCATGTCAATTCCCCACATGGAGAAAGGCCATGGTGATGAAATTATATTCAGAAGTGTCGAGGGGAATATGAATCTTATCCGCATAAATCTGACACTTATGGCATTTCTTTACATATTTGCAGCAGTCAGACTCCATTGTCAGCCAATAGTAGCCTGCTCTCAACATCTTTCTAGCCATGGCATGTCCATTGGAATGGGTACCAAATGAACTTTCATGGACCTCAGTCATCAACAAGTCTGCTTCGTGTCTATCCACGCATCTGAACAGCACCATGTCAAAATTTCTTTTGTAAAGCACATCGCCATTGAGGTAGAAGCTGCCTGACAATCTTCTCAATGTCAACCTATCTTTCACAGATGCCCTAGGCGGATAAACCTGGTTCTGAAGGAAACACTTGATGTCATAATACCATGGTTTATCATCCTTCACTTCTTCAATTGCAAATACATGAGCTGGTCTATCCAAGCGCATCACGGTGATATTGGGAACTTCATTCCAATATTTAACCACAATTATTGAAGCTAGCCTAGCAAGAGCGTCTGCCATCCGATTCTCATCTCGAGGAATATGGTGAAAGTCAACCTCAGTAAAGAACGTTGAAATCCTCCTCGCGTAATCCCTATATGGAATAAGACCAGGCTGATTCGTTTCCCATTCACCCTTAATCTGATTGACAACAAGGGCCGAATCACCATAAACATCAAGGTGCTTGATCCTAAGATCAATGCACTCCTCTAATCCCATAATACAGGCTTCATACTCAGCCATATTATTCGTGCATTTGAAAGTTAGCCTTACTATAAAAGGAATATGTGTGCCCTGAGGAGTAATGATTACTGCCCCAATACCATTTCCATACTGATTTACAGCGCCATCAAACACCATACTCCATCTGGAACCAGGCTCTGGCCCTTCGTCGAGTGTAGGCTTATCACAATCTTTCATCTTCAAATACAGAATCTCCTCATCTAGGAAATTATACTGAAGTGACTGATAATCCTCAATCGGCTGATGTGCCAAGTGGTCAGCCAAGATACTACCTTTAATAGCCTTTTGAGCTCGATACTCAATATCATACTCAGATAACAACATCTGCCAACGGGCAATCCTCCCGGTTAAAGCAGGATTCTCAAATATGTACTTGATTGGATCCATTCTAGATATCAACCAAGTTGTATGATTTATCATATACTGGCGTAGGCGCTTAGCAGCCCAAGCTAAAGCCCAACATGTCTTCTCAAGCATTGAGTATCGAGACTCACAATCAGTGAACTTCTTGCTCAGGTAGTAGATGGCATATTCTTTCTTTCCTGATTCATCTTGCTGACCAAGGACACAACCCATTGAATCTTCGGGAACAGTCAAATACATAATCAAGGGTCTCCCTTCCACAGGCGGGGACAGGATCGGAGGCTTGGACAGATACTCTTTAATACTGTCGAAAGCTTTCTGGCAATCCTCGGTCCAATCATGGGACTGATCTTTCTGGAGGAGCTTGAATATCGGCGCACATGTGGCAGTCATGTGGGATATGAATCTGGAAATGTAATTTAAGCGACCAAGAAAACCTCGGACTTGCTTCTCAGTTTTGGGCGCAGGCATCTCTTATTGATGACGGAATGTTCCCCAAGGTGTGATGAATGTTGTCTTCTCCATATCCTCGAGTGCCATCTTAATCTGATTATATCCAGAAAATCCATCCATAAATGAGAAGACTTTGAATTTAGCTGTATTGTCTACCAACGTATCAATATGTGGTAGAGGGAAATCATCTTTCGGACTAGCTTTATTCTTGTCTCTATAGTCCACACACATCCGAACGTTTCCATCTTTCTTAGGCACGGGCACAATATTGGCCACCCATTGAGGATATGTAGAAGTCACCAGAAACCCCGCATCAATTTGCTTCTGAACTTCCTCTTTGATCTTTACTGCCATATCGGGATGAGTTCTTCTGAGCTTCTTCTTCACAGGCACACACTCAGGCTTCAAGGGTAGGAAATGTTGCACAATATCTGTATCTAGACCCGGCATGTCTTCATACGACCAAGCAAAGACATCAACATATTCTCGTAGCAATTCAATCAACCCCTCCTTAACAGATTCTTCCAGGAGTGCTCCAATCTTCACTTCTCGCACACAATCCTCAGACCCCAAGTTGATTGTTTCCAGATTCTTAAGATGTAGCTGAATGATCTTCTCTTCATGCTCAAGTAGACGGGTAATCTCGTCAGGAATCTCTTCAACATCATCTTCCTCTGCCTCAAATACAGGGAACTCAAATTTGGGAGATGGTGTCGGATCATTATGTTCAATGGGTTTGATCAACCTGTATAATGATTTTGGATATGAAAAGCTTTTAGAAATCAAACAAGGCAAATCATTATGCAGATGAAAAGATTGATTTTATTCTATTTTTAGGGTTTTATGTGATCACCAATTTCATGTAAAAAACGAAAAGGGAAAATAATTGGAAAAACAAACATTTAACATGAATTTATTGAATGAAAATATCATTGTATTTATGTTGCCAATAATGTCATCACTTCTCCTTTTGGCATGGGAGAAGGTTTTTTTAAACAAAGTGATCATTACGTTGACTTCTGGATAAATGTAGGAATATCCACAACGACCCAATTGTTGCAGACCTCTCCAGGGATGATGAAATTGTCAGAATCCTCTATATCTTCTTCCAAAACAGCAGCAGCTTCCTCATCCTGACCAATGTGGATAAAACCTCCACTCTTGAACAACCCTTTCTCATTGAAAACCCCAGAAGAAAAGCCTATGCCAGCCCGAGACTTATTGTCTTCCAGCTCAATCATTTTTCCTAGACCAGCAATTGCACCACACTCAATGGCCAATTTCGCATCTCTATAGGAAGTAAATGAAGGAATTCTTTTCTCAACAGGCTCAGCTATAGATAAAGCTTGGAAAGGAGTTCCAATTTCATACTCAGGATCTATGTACGAGAAGGAAGACAAGTGGCTAACCAGGAGAGCCTTTTCTCTCCCTACCACTACCAGTTTCTTATTCTTCACGAATTTCAGCTTCTGGTGTAGGGTGGATGTCACGACGCCTGTCTCGTGAATCCATGATCAGCCCAAGAGACAGTTGTATGATGGGTGAATATCCATAACCTGGAAGGTAATCTGGAAATCACTTGGTCCAATCTTGATAGAGAGATCAACTTCCCCAATCACAGTCTTTCGAGACCCATCGAAAGCTTTCACAACTACCCCATTCTGCCGCATGGGAGGCCCTTGATATGATAGTCTGGAAAGAGTGGACTTTGGCAATACATTCAGGGATGACCCAGTGTCCACCAACACATTGGACATGGCATCGTCTTTATAGTTCATGGATATGTGTAAAGCCAAGTTGTGGTCTCTTCCCTCCTCAGGGAGATCAGAGTCACAGAAACTCAAATTGTTACAAGCAGTAATGTTCGTAACAATGCTATTGAACTGTTCTATTGTGACATCATGATATACATATGCCACATCCAAAACTTTCTGCAGAGCCTCTCTATTTTGTTCTGAATTCAGGAGTAATGATAACACGGATATCTTGGATGGCGTTTGTAGAAGCTGGTCTACAACATTGTACTCACTCTTCTTGATGAGCCTCAGCATCTCATCACAGTCTTCTTTCACATTTCCGCTAGGGCCAACATAAGTAGGAGTTTTTAGTACAGAGGAGGGCTTAACAACAGGTGCCGGATTCGGGGTGCTTACAGTATTCCCAATCGGGCGTTCAACAAAATCAGCCTTAGCCTGGGGCTTCGGTGGTGCTGAAAACACACGACCGCTGCGGGTCAAACCACTTACGTAAGCAATATTCACAACAGAGGAGGATGGCAAAGTCACCTCTTTCCCATCTTCTACAGCAACAGCGTTGTAACGAAAGGGAATTGCTTGTTCAGAAGAATACGGTACTGGACCGGCAGGCTTAATGATTAGGGTAGGAGAGACCTTCTGCTTGTTACCATCATACTTAACGATAACAGGCTCGGGCATCCGGAATACTGGGGAAATTACGTTGACCTCTGGCTCATCTTCGCCAACATTCCTATTTTGAAGGATCTCGATAACTCCTTCGTCCAGCATTTCCTGAAGATCTTTGCGCACCTGGCGACAACCCAATCGGTTAACAGAGCAGACTCGGCATCTATCATGATCGTGTTCATAGTGACTATACTCGCATAGCAAATGATGCATTTCAACCAACGATTGTCGAATATGACTAACATATTTGACTTTGTACTTGCCAGGGCACCCCTGGACCATGTTGACAGATTTCCCATGCTCGGGCAATGGGTTCTTCTTCACATTAGGACCTACGTCCTCAAAACACAGGATGCCACACCTCACAAGGTCTTGAACCTTAGTCTTCAAAGGATAGCAATTCTCCACGTCGTGGCCGGGAGCATCAGAGTGGTATACACAATGCAATTCAGGCTTATACCACCACTGAGGGTTAACAGGTATAGCTGGTGGGTCTCTCGGAGTAATCAACTTCCTCTCTATCAAAGAGGGATATAGTTTTACGTATGTCATCGGAATAGGATCAAAAGTGACCTTTTTCCTCTCGTAGCTCGTGCTGGTTTGATTACTGTTTCGAGGCTGATAGGCCTGCTGTTGTGGACGATGTTGTTGTTGTTGATATTGCTGAGGTGATTATTGATTGTTGCTATGTTGCTGATACTGTTGATTATCTCTAAAAACAGGTGCTATGTGAGTCACCTGGTGTTGGTTACCGGCGGGACGCACAGTCTTCCTCCTTACAGAGGGTCTTCTAGGTTTCCCATGGGAGGTCACAGCATGTGCCTCTCCATCTTTCTTCTTCTTGGGTTAGACGTCCTTCTCTGACCCCTTCTTCTAACCGCATCCCCATATTCACCATCTCGGTGAAGTCAGAAGGAGCGCTAGCGATCATCCGCTCGTAATAGAATGAACTCAAGGTCTTCAGAAAAATCTTGGTCATTTCCTTCTCTTCTAGCAGGGGCACGATCTCTGCTGCCACCTCTCGCCACCTCTGGGCATATTCTTTGAACATTTCCTTGTCCTTCTGGGACATCACCCTCAATTGATCCCTATCGGGAGCCATATCCGCATTATACTTGTACTGCTTAACGAAGGCCTCGCCAAGGTCTTTGAAGGATCGGATGTTCGTACTGTCCAGCACCATATACCAGCACAGAGCGGCACCGGACAGACTGTCCTGAAAGTAGTGGATGAGCAATTGGTCATTATCAGTCTGAGTTGACATCTTCCTGGCATACATAACCAGGTGGCTGAGAGGACAGGTGTTCCCCTTGTATTTTTCAAAGTCAGGGACCTTGAATTTCACAGGGATCTTCACATTGGGAACCAAGCATAATTCGACAGCAGACTTGTCGAAGAGATCCTTTCCTCTAAGAGTCTTCAATTCCTTGCGAAGCTCAAGAAATTGGTTGTTCATAGTGTCCATCTTCTCATGGACATCTGGCCCCACAGATGGCTCAGAATGATAGATGTTGTCGTCTACCCTAGGCATGGTATGCACGACAGGCGGAGGAATAGCAAGGACCGGGCTAGATGCCGGCATAGAAGCAAAAGTTGGAGCAGGGCCCTCAGGCATGAAATTGGGAGGCATCCCCCATGGGAATCCGGTTGGCATAGAGGCTGGAGCAAAATGTGCATTGGCTGCAGGCACAGTTGAGGAAACAATCTCAGAGATGACTGTCCTCTGGGGAGGAGTTGAAGGTGTTGGAGAAGACTGGCTTTGGGCAGCCAGGAATGATTCCATCAAAGAACTCAGTCTGGCGACTTCTTCTTTGAGTTCACGGTTCTCTTGCTCTAGATGATCCATCAGTCTTGAAGAGTTGGCTCTAGTGTAGTACCGGTGAGTCAGCTTGTCTTCAAAATAAATGAAGAACACAGAGTTAGACCATAAGACCAGAAGCCGGGAACAAAACCTGCTTATGCATATGATGCATGCAATGCTTGTGCATATGATTTGTTTTTATTTCAAAGGAACTCTAGAGTTTTATTCGCAAATTTTTGGAAGCATTGAGCATTTTATCACATATGGAAA
The DNA here is from genome assembly GCF_024323335.1 of Lathyrus oleraceus. NCBI lineage: Eukaryota > Viridiplantae > Streptophyta > Magnoliopsida > Fabales > Fabaceae > Lathyrus > Lathyrus oleraceus. The sequence goes on along the minus strand of NC_066585.1, from coordinate 429,834,582 downwards.
TATCTCATAAAATAATATCAGGGAAAAGAAGTACAACATTGTCGATCATATACAAGAGAAAAGGAAAATAATCATCCTATGGATCCCTAGGAACAATCATCTAAAGCTCGGGACACAGGAAGATAGGATGCGCGAAGTCTCTTCACCTCCTTCTCGTAAGCTGCCTCCATATCTTCCTTTTCCTTGGCGAGTCGGTCATACTTCCTCTTCCAAAACTTGGAAGACTAAGGAAGTAGAGAAGTCCATGCATCATTAGGATCATCAATAACCTGATGCTCGAGGAACTCTATCAAAGCATCATTCTCCTTAATCTGCTGAAGCAACTCTTCCCTTTCACGGATCCAGACACGTGATAGGTCTTCGTCTCTCAACTCCTCTACTCCTTGGTTAGGGAGGGTTGAAGGCCCAGCCACAACCAAAGGTGTAAGTCTCGGATATTCGTAAGGCATGAGATACTCAGATGCTCTCTTCCTTACCCCAAGCAGTATAAGGTTCCAAAGCAATGCAATTCTTAGGACCCAACTCCTTCCTTCCTTTTTTATGAACCTTGCGCCAAGCGCGAACCATCCTAGCTTTCAAGCCTTGGGGATCTTTACCCTCCTGAAAGAACACACCCTCTAACAGAATGTTATTAGGTTTATCCTTTAGGGGGAACCCAAGTTGTCGACGTGCCAAAACAGGGTTGTAGTTAATCCCACCACATGTACCAAGAAGAGGCACATTGGAGAATTCACCACAAGAGTCGATAATCTGAATGCCATCATACACGCGGTTGTACCAAGAGATATCATCATTAGTGAGAGACATGAGTCTCGTGGACCACCGTAGACATCTCTTGTTCTCCTTGAAGGCGACCGTCTGAGGTAAGTGAGAAATAAACCACTTATACAATAGAGGCAAACAACACACAATGGCACCACCACCCTTTGCATTCCTCATATGCAAAGAGAAATAGGTATCACCCAACAAAGTCGGAACGGGATTAAGAGCGGAGAAGATCCTAATAGCGTTCACATCCACAAACTTATCGATGTTAGGGAACAATACCAACCCATAGATTAGAAGTACAAATATGGCTTCAAAGGCGTCCTCACTCATGGCCTTCCCACAAACAGTAGCTTGAGCAATGAGGAACTCAGAAGGGAGACCTTGAATTCCACCTTTGGTAGTCATATGAGCACCAATCAGAGATTCATCTATGTGCAACATGTCAGCTATCTCTTGAGAAGTATGAATACTCTCCAAGCCACTGAACGGCAACTGGTCTAGAATAGGTATACCCACGAGATAAGCATACTCCTCAAGGGTAGGCCAAAGCTGGAAATCCAGAAACGAGAAGCAACGATACAATGGATCATAAAACTGCACCAATACGCTCATCAACCCTTCATCCACCTGAGTAGTCATAAGAGGAAGAAGCTTCCCAAAGCGAGCCTTGAAACCCAAGGGATCTAATACATAGGATGTCAAGTTCCTTAACTCTTTCAAATCTGGCTGTCTGAAGCTGTACATCTTTGTATTCCTTCTTTATCTTTCCATGTCTGAAAATTTTGCAAATAAACCCCTTAAGTTCCTTGAAAATTTCTTTTATTATTGATGATATGGATGCAAATGAGTGCATGAATGCATGAATGCAACAATCACACTCAAGGATCAAGCAAAGCACACCAAACAAAGGTCATGGGATGGATCATATTATCCTTAATATCAATCATCCATTTTGGTGGATTATGGTTTACACCTTATCAACACCCAAGTTCCATTGATATTAAGGATACATGAACGAATCAACCATGAATCAAGGGTTTGTTGTAAGTCGCGAGCATGGAGTTTAGGCTAAGAACCACCCAAAGGGAATGTACTAGGGTTTAAACCTGCCAAATATGTTCTACAAGAGGTTCCCATAGTCATCATCCCATCTTTCGGATATTATCGGAGAAACGACTACTCGTATTCCAAAAATATTCTCAAGAGAGACTCTTATGAGTGTAGTATCGCGTAACAATCGTATCAAATCTTTCATTTGAACGACTTTCGCACTACATCCTAAAAATAGGCCAAGATGGGCTTGGTAAACTAAGGTCCTTGGCTTCTAAGGTCTATATTGGAAAGAGTAATGTCTAACCACAACTTACTTGTGTGACATTATTGATCCCAACATGACCTCCAGCAAGTGAATGGACTTGCAAATCAACTTGCTAAGGAATAACTCCACGCAAGTCAACAAGACTACGCCATTCTCCTATCCTAAGTGCACTCGAGTCCGGGTATAGAACTCATCTCACAAAGATCACCAAGCATACAAGGAATTAATATCAAGCAAATCAATCATTGCGTACAATACAGTAATCCCAAATTGCATAAAAATATGTCACAAAACAATACAATACAACAAGCATGAAAAGTTGGAAAAACCCACTAGGATTTACTCCCCAGCAGCGTCGCCACTTTTCTGTAGTGGGGTATTCGTTACCATTGGAGATATTGACTAAATCCAAGGTAAACCATACAAGTAGAGTCGCCACCGCACTTCTATTATCCAAAGGAATGGTTAGAAAGCGAACAAAAACCTAATAGTTTTAACAAAAAAACTAGTAAAAGAAACAGAGATCTGGGTAAGGGGGTTGGTTATGCAAAATGGGAAGGTGTTAGGCACCCAAAACATCCTAGGTACTCCTAGGGAGCCCTTTTCGTACTTGTTGTAAGGTAGTTTGTCTTGGGAAAATTTTATTTGTGAAAACATGATTGAAGAGATGAGAAGAGAATTTACAAGTTATTTACATTTTGTGTTTGGATGAATAAACCCATTGCCTACTTACCATCCTATAAAAAGATTAGGATCAAAACCTCGTAGTTCGGGGTAAAAATCTCAAAACAAATTGGTGAATTGATTGGTCCAAAAGCCTTAAGGTCTTTTGTTATCCAAGGGGGAAAACTCAACCAAACCACAAATCCACCATGTGAGGATAGCTTCAACATGCTAGTGAGGGGTTAACCCTATAATAAGCATGGAAGACTCATTGTCCATCACTAAGGATATAGGTGAGTATTATATCTACCTCAAGGATAACTCAAACCTAATAGCTAAAGGTTATGAAAAAAAAGTTTTGATTAAGAGAGTGGCCATTGAAACTACAAAAGGGAAATTTGAATGGGTGATGACAGAAGTGAAGATTGGAGCACTCCTGGAAGAATCTGTTAAGGAGGGGTTGATTGAATTGCTACGAGAATATGTCGATGTCTTTGCTTGGTCGTATGAAGACATGCCGGGTCTAGATACAGATATTGTGCAACATTTCCTACCCTTGAAGCCTGAGTGTGTTCCTGTGAAGCAGCAGCTCAGAAGAACTCATCCCGATATGGCAGTAAAGATCAAAGAGGAAGTTCAGAAGCAAATTGATGCGGGGTTTCTTGTGACTTCTACATATCCTCAATGGGTGGCCAATATTGTGCCCGTGCCTAAGAAAGATGGAAAAGTTCAGATGTGTGTAGACTATAGAGACTTGAATAAAGCTAGTCCGAAAGATGATTTCCCTCTACCACATATTGATATGTTGGTAGACAATACAGCTAAATTCAAAGTCTTCTCATTTATGGATGGATTTTCCGGATATAATCAGATTAAGATGGCACTCGAGGATATGGAGAAGACAACATTCATCACACCTTGGGGAACATTCTGTTATCGAGTGATGCCCAATTTGAATGGATGTTTAGAATGATAAATAGACCCCATTTGAACATGATTGTGGTGTCTCAACTCATTTCCCCACCTCATAGCCATCAGTTGACTACATAATTGACTTTTGGTCCTCAGATGACCTTGAAATGTCTTGATTAACTTGAGCCTCTACCACTTGGTGAAATTGCTTCAAAATGAAACCCTAGCTCATGTAAGCTCCTTATAATAATCATGTGATCCTCATCCGAAGAAAATACCTCATCTCTTGCACAAAGGATCTTCTTGAAGCTCTTGACCTGGTGATTGCTTAAGCTACAAACAAAAGATGTTAGTGACATATTTTTATGCTTTTCGTTAGTAAATAAAATAAGAAAAGCAATAATATACAATTCAAGCATGCATGGTGATCTCAAACCACTCACAAGAGATCCCTACCTAAAGGGAAAGGGAGCCAAGATGCTCAATGATCCTTGAGGCTATGCAATGCAATGTTATGATGTCATGAGGGATCTTAGGGACAAAATTGGGGTCTTACACATACCACTTTGTTGATATCCAAAATGGATCCAATCAAGTATATATTTGAGAAGCCTGCTTTAACTGGGAGGATTGCCCATTGGCAGATGTTGTTATTAGAGTATGATATCGAATACTGATCTTAGAAAGCGATCAAAGGTAGGGTCTTGGCTGACCATTTGGCTCACCAACCAATTGAAGATTACCAGTCAGTGCAGTATGATTTTCCTGATGAAGAGATTTTGAACTTGAAAATGAAAGATTGTGATGAACCATTGCTTGAAGAAGGGCCGGAACCTGGTTCCCGTTGGGGCATGATATTTGATGGAGTTGTTAATCAGTACTGTAATAGCATTGGGGAAGTGATTATTACTCCTCAAGGAACACATTTTCCATTTACAGCTAGATTGACTTTCAAGTGTACAAACAATATGCCAGAATATGAAGCTTGCATTATGGGGCTCGAAGAGGCCATTGATCTCATAATCAAGCATTTGTATGTCTTTGGAGATTCGACTTTGGTTGTGAATTAGATCAAAGGGGAATGGGAGACAAATCAACCCGGTTTGATACCAGATAGAGATTATGCGAGGAGGATTTCAACTTTTTTACGAAGGTTGAGTTTCATCATATCCCTCGGGATAAAAACTGGATGGCAGATGCTCTTGCAACGTTGGCATCGATGATTATAGTGAAATATTATAACGAGGTTCCTAATTTGACTGTGATGCGTCTTGATAGGCCAGCTCATGTGTTTGCTGTTGAAGAGATCAAAGACGAGAAACCGTGGTATTTTGATATTAAGTGTTTCCTCCAAAGTCATATTTACCCGCCGGGGGCATCTTTGAAAGATAACAAGACTTTGAGGAGATTAGCCATCAATTTTTACCTGAATGGTGATGTTCTGTACAAGAGAAACTTCGATATGGTTTTGCTCAGATACGTGGATAGACACGAAACAAACTTGTTGATGACTGAAGTTTATGAAGGTTACTTTGGTACTCATTCCAATGGACATGCAATGGTGAAGCAGATGTTGCGAATAGGTTACTATTGGCTGACAATGGAATCTGACTGTTACAAGTTTGTGAAGAAATGCCACAAGTGTCAAATTTATGCGGATAAGATTCATGTTCCTCCGACACTATTTAACGTTATTTCCTCCCCATGGACCTTCTCCATGTGGGGAATTGATATGATTGGCATGATTGAGCCTAAAGCTTCAAATGGACATCGTTTCATTTTGATAGAAATTGATTACTTCACAAAATGAGTTGAAGCGGCATCATATGTGAATGTAACCAAGCAAGTTGTTGTAAGGTTTATCAAGAATCATATTATATGTCGTTATGGTTTGCCAAGTAAGATCATTACTAATAATGGATCAAACTTGAATAATAATATGGTGGAAGCTCTTTGCAAAGACTTCAAGATTGCACATCATAATTCTTCTCCCTACAGACCTAAGATGAATGGGGTTGTTCAGGCTGCAAACAAGAACATCAAGAAGATTATTTATAAGATGGTTGTAACATATAAGGATTGGCATGAGATGCTCTCATTTGCTTTGCACGGGTATCGTACATTCATCCGCACTTCAACATGGGAAACCCCTTTCTCACTTGTTTTTGGCATGGAAGCAGTACTCCCCGTAGAGGTTGAGATCCCTTCATTGCGTGTGCTCATGGAAGCCAAGTTGACTGAGGTTGAATGGTGTCAGACCAGGTTTGATCAGCTAAATTTGATAGAAGAGAAGAGGTTAACTGCCATGTGTCATGGTCAGTTGTATCAGTAGAGGATCAAGAAAGCTTTTGATAAAAAGGTCATACCTCGTGTATTCAGAGAAGGCGACCTTGTGCTCAAAAAGATCTTGTCGTTCAAACCAGATTCTAGGGGAAAATGGACTTCTTATTATGAAGGCCCATATGTTGTTAAGTGAGCCTTTTCGGGTGATGCTTTGATTCTTACAACTATGGATGGTGAAGAGTTCACTCGTCCTGTGATCGCATATGCAGTCAAGGAATACTTCGCCTAGAAAAAAAAGAACAATTCGCTAAGTTGAAAACCCAAAAGGGAGGCTTAGGAAAAAATAAGTGTCTCGGTGGATTGAAAACCCGAAAGGGCGATCCAGGCAAAAGTTAGAGACATAAAAACAGAAAAGAATTATCCCGATAAATTGAGTACCCCATCTTGGGGGAAAATATGCAAAAATTAGGGATTATAGAAAGTAACTGCATCCTGCTGATCTTCAGATTTGGAGACTTTGTTGAGCATAATGGTCGACAATGATTCATCATCCCCAGTAGCGGCCAAGAGCACAGTGGACATCAAGAGTTGGTGGAACGATTAGCTGACATTTGTATTCAATGTAACGCTTTTCCATGTAAATTACCATTTTCAAATTTGTAAAGATCTATGGAGTCTTGTCATTTACAGACTACCATTCTATTAAATAAAGTGGATCTTTTATCCAATTGTTTCTACTCTTATCTATTTCAGCCAAATAGTTTTAAATTTTATTATGATCTTTTTTGAAAATTAAAGTTTTAATCAAAACATGTTTTCTTAAACATATAAAATCAATAATTTTAAACAATCGATTTCATTTAAAAGGAATATCAACGGTGGTTCGAAAGCAGTAAGCCCTAAGTGTGAAGCAGTATTGGTCCTCCCCAAGCAGTAGGCGCAATTTATCTTTCATCCCCGACAACATTGTTCAGCACTGGGTGTTTGTCGATTTCTCCAAACAAATATTATTAGATATTCCCCAACCGAGTTCCCAACTGAGTGCGGACATTTCATTACGGTAATTTGCATGATTTCGGCAGAACTTTGGTTTCCTCACCAGTCACCATCAGATTCACTCCCAATCAGAGTCTTCTCCTGGTTTCTGAGCATCTATTTGTGTTTATCCTCTGCATGGTTGTCCCCCATTTGATATGGTGTTGACCTAAAATTCCCTGCAGACTCGATAAAAGTCTTTCTCAGCAGATCTCCACCTTCCCCCAGCTAGGTTTGGGCCTTTGGGACGCTGATCTCACGTTTCTCCTGCAGTTGTCTCCCTTTTTTGTTGATTGACCGAGAATTATATCGATGATTCAAATTCTGCGACACCCTGTAGCAGGGTATTCGTTACCATTAGAGATATTGACTAAATCCAAGGTAAACCATACAAGTCGAGTCGCCACCGCACTTCTATTTATCCAAAGGAATGGTTAGAAAGCGAACAAAAACCTAAAAGTTTTATCGAATCAAAAACTAGTAAAAATGTCAGAGATCTGGATAAGGGGGTTGGTTATGCAATAGGAAGGTTTTAAGCACCCAAAACATCCTAGGTACTCCTAGGGAGCCCTTTTCATAAGTGTTGTTCTAGTCTAAAGGGTGTAGGTATATCTAAAGTACTATTTACTAAAAGGAAGGTTAAAAGAAAATGACTCGCAAGGATGTCGCATCCACTGCCTACGTATCTCATATGAGTATAAGAATCATAGTCTTCGTAGCTCGGCTACCTATGGGTTAAAGAGAAGTATGCTTGGTAAGATGTCGCGTCTTATGCCTACGTATCTCATCTGGAATGAGAATCAGAGCAAAACGTAGTTCGGGTAACTAGGGGTTAAGGATTGCCATCTGAACATGGACTTACAAAAGAGGACACCAACTGTTTCAAAGGAGGGTGAGAAGTGTGTTCAACGTCCTAGCAGTAGGTGTCGCAGCTCGCTGAATCGAGTCTTAGGCAGTTAACTCTTTGCAATAGAATAGACTGACATGCCACAAGATCGGAGATGCACGGAAGGTCTAAAAGTGGGGAAGCTCTGCTCTAGAGTTGTCATGCAATATGGACCTATGTGTTAGGATTTGCAAAGGGGAACATTTACCTAATGTTAGCATGCAAAGAATAAAGGAATTCTACCTATGTTATCATACAAAGGGTTCTACCTAATGGGTGCTACCTAAACGGAACAAGAGTCGACGGATGGAGCGCGGAGAGGCGTTACGGATAAGGGTAGATGGCGATGCCAGAGGCAATCGACTTATAGATAGATGGCGATGCCTGAGACAATCGACTAACAAGAGGATGGATGAATGCGTACTGGTTCTGTTAATTTTGAAAATGGTTACTCGACGTTGGATCGAGCTTTTGATCTTATTTTGAAATGGTTATCAGATGTTCGTTTTAATTCTTCTATTAACAGGTGACTAAAGAAATAAAGAAATAAATATTATACACTTTATGGGAGAGGGGTACATTTGTTATGAATGGGGATTGTTCATGGCAAACAAACAATAAGAATATATGCCTCATACATCATACAAGTAGGCAACAGTTATCAATCAGATCGGATAAATAAACAATATATAATCAAACCAAAGAATCAAATAATGGAGTATTTAAACAATGCATGAGAGTATGAACATGTTAAATAATCAAGCAATAGAAAGCATGAATGAGAGAAACAAGTATAAAAGATAATAGATGAAACAAACTGATGAAAATATACACACGAAGGTTCCACTGAATAATTTAATCAGGAAATGAGGTAAGGACCAAATAAAATCAAGGTAAAAGGCCTCTAATACATGGCATATTAGATGAATAAGGGAGGATCAAAAGATCTCTTCAATTGCCATAAGCAATCCCTAAGTCAAACATCGATCATAAAGAAGTCAACTGAAAATTCACGTCAACTTAAAAAATAACAAATAAATAGCAAATTAATCAAGAAAATTATGAAAAATTAAACTAAATAAGGTGGGGTCAGGACATCATCATCCCCCAAAAATATTTTTAAAATAATGAAAATTGGCACGTGAATTAATTAAAACAAATCATAGGTCAAACCAAAAGTCAATTAATAAGACTAGGTTAGAAATAAATCAAGAATAAATAGTAAATTATCAAGAAAATTATGAAAAATTAAACTAAATAAGGTGGGGTCGGGACATTATCATCCCCCAAAAATATTTTAAAAATAATGAAAATTGGTACGTGAATTAATTAAAATAAAACATAGGTCAAACCAAAAGTCAATTAATAAGACTAGGTTAGAAATAAATCAAGAATAAATAGTAAATTATTAAAGAAAATTATGAAAAATTTAACTAAATAGGATGGGTTCAGGATATCAACATCCCCCAAAAAGATTTTAAAAATAATGAAAATTGGTATGTGAATTAATTAAAATAAAACAGAAGTCAAATTAAAAGTCCATCAACCAAACTAGGTCAAAAATAAATCCAAAATAAATTGAAAATGCGACATAAAATTCCAAGAAAAGGTCAGGTTGACCATGAGACAGTGGTCAACCTTCATCCCAAAAATCAAATGCTAACAAAAAATTTAAGTCATAAAAATAAAATCAATAAAAACAATGTGTTAAAATGGACCATTTAGAATAAATAATTAAAATAAAATAGTGATATTAAAAAAATACGAAAATAAAAATTATATAAAATTAAATAAAACGTTAAGAAAAGTGAAAAATATTTTTGGGTAATTTTATGGACGAAGAAAATATTTTAAATAAGAAAAAGAAATATGAAAAAGGAAGCATTAATGGTGATGAACATGGTAAGCAAGCGTAGATATATCAAAACATGGCCATGGAAGAGATGATTACCTAATGGAAAATAGAAGTGAAGTGGAATCTGATATGTGATGAAGCTTTGCCTCCTTGCCACGAAATTCCAATGCTCCTTTAGGATTAGGGTTTCAGCTTCTTAAATAGGGTGGATTAGATGTTCTCATGGGATTTTTAATACGTGATTTATCCATCAGAATAAAGGTGTGAAGTGAGGTGTAAAATATTGTTATTTTTGGCCAAACATAAGTGAATGGATGTCCAATGCATGACCAAAAGAGGTAAAAAAACGTGACTGGTTTGTGCAGCATGCTTAGAAAATCTGATTGGGCCAGCCAGGCCCAAAGTCTGCCTAGAAAATCAAGTCATGATGCCCACTTTAAATGAATGTATCTCTCAAACCATGGATCCAAATGAGATGATTCCCAAAGGATGTGAAATAGGACATGGCAAGGTACAATTTTTGTGAAGAAAGTATTTTTAAATAATGCCTTAAAGTGCAAGAAAACTGGCCAAGAAGTCTTGACAAATTTTGAAGATTTTGGACTTAGAAATTTTTCTAAGTGTCCTAAAAAAATGTCTCACTTTGACTAAGCATAACTTTCTTAATTCTAATCCAAATGGAGCAAACTTGATATCTATAGAAAGCTTGGAACAAGAGGAACAAATTTCATGCTGGAGAAACGTTCAAATGGAGCTTTTATCTTGATGCAAAATGGGCTTAAAGTGAGTGCAACGATCATGAGAACTTGCCCTAAATGGAAAGTCAACCATTTCCAAATTAAGTAACTTTTCCAATTCCTAATTAAATGATGAATCCATGATCCAACCTTGATCAAATTTCACATGTAGGATCCCATAGGCATGGATTTTGAGATTCCACTCTCAAAATGTCAGGAGTTGACTTTTCTGGCCCCATAGTTGACTTTTCCCAAGTTGTCTGATTCCCGATTCCATTGATCAATTGAAGCACTTCTAGCTCAAATAAAAAGCTGATTTTTTGTATGTAGACCCTTGTGGACATATGAAGGGCCATGGAAAAGAGTTTCACCCAAAGAATCAGAAATAAACTGATTCTATACCAAACCCTAGTTTTAGGGCAAAATGATCAGGAACTGATTGCACTGATTGCCAATGGATCTTTCTGAGATAATTGTGAAACTTCCTAGGCCAAGATGCCTCTCTAATCATGACACGGATGAGCTCCTCTACTTCCAACCAAACATTTCCTGTTGCAGGTAGCCATGAAACCCTAATTTCTTATTAAATCCAGATGAACACTCTGATAGCTTTGAATCCTTCACTGATGAACTTAGGACCATAATAAGATACTTGGATCCCTCTGAGACCCTTGAGACTTGTATACTTAGAAAATGAAGTCCAATTCTCAATCTTGCTTTGTGTGGGCTCCTTTTGTTAAGGAGTGATCGATCCAAACCTGATCTCCATGTCACTAATGCAGTATGCAATGAGTATGACCTAATATGATGCTAATGAAGTGTAAAACATAATCCCAACTTCTAGGAAAAATGAAGGGTAAATTTTGGGGTATTACAGCAGCCCCTATTCAATCAACTGGAAACCCGAAAGGAAGATAGCAACGTGTCGCAACCTAAATGCGAGACGAAACAACCGGCGAAAAAAGAAATGACAGAAGGGTCGCCACCGTGCGTTATTTATCCCAAAGGAGGGAAAGGAAACGCTCGAAGTAAACCTGGAAAAAGGAAAGGAAAAGACAAGGTCTCGCAACCAAATCTTGGGTTCGGGAGTCGATTATGCGAAGGGAAGGTATTAGCACCCCTACGCATCCGTAGTACTCTACGGGATCCACTCTTATTGTTCTTGTCTAAAGGGTGTGGGTTTATCTAATGTACTATTTACTAAAAGAGGGGTCGAAAGAAAATGACTCGCACGGATGTCGCATCCACTGCATACGTATCTCATCTGAATATAAGAATCAGAGTCTTCGTAGCTCGGCTGACCTATTTTTGTTTGTTTTGTGTTTTTTAGATGAACGACGTTACTATGCAATCTATCGGATGCTCGACCTTTGGAGACTTACTCACCTGTAGTAGAAGGAGTTAACATGTTCTTAGGAGAAGAAAAATCAAAGAGTTTGTTTGTGTTTTAGGAATGCTCATGCAAAAAGGCACCGTGCTACCTTAATTGACATGCAAACGAGAGACTATACAAAGCCTAGCAATCCTATGGGGAGACGATCACCATAAAAAACAAACATGCATAAAGCAAACACGCCAACAAGGGGGTCAAACATGCATGGGTAGGGCTTTAGTCAAGAGGGGTCATATCAACCTCGACAAACAAGCCATGTGTAACACCTCAAAATTTGCCCTCCTCTCTTGGGACTAGCATAACATATTACATATCATTGTAGGTCATTAGGCATTGCATATTGCATATCATGTGGTTACATTGTGCAAGTCATACTCCCAAGTCTTGGTCAGAAGATGAGGAAGTCAAAGTGCCAGCTAGGGTTTCATTGGACTAATCATTGATCATCTGAGGATGTGGGGGTCCAAGTTAGGGTTTTGTGGTTCTCAAAGGATATTGGTCTTCATCTTGTTTGAAATGATACATCATCATCATCATGGTTTGATTTCATCAAGTGTTGAAGCAGATTCCTTGAGATTAGGGTTTTGACCACTGGTCAACCCTAATTAGTTGCATTGGGCCAATCAGGGCATGATCAAAAGATGGGGTCTATGATGTATATGGGGATCATCCCATGATTTTATGGAGATTATTGAGGCTAGGGTTTCATCCTTGAGCCATTTCATAAGAAGAATGGAGCTCAGTGTGATCAGTGCATTGCCAAATTCATCTATTAGTTGAAAAGTCAACTGTGGTCAACTGTGCATGATTTAATGGATTTGGAGGTGGAGATGAGTTGGATACACTTCATTCATGTTGGAACAAGTGTTATTTGACATTTCAAAGCTCAAGAATGGAGAAAATCAAGTCAGAACAAAAATTGCCAAAAATAGAAAGTGACTTGTAATGGAAGTTTCCAAAAATGGAAAGTTTTTGACCTCAAAATTACATGTCCAAGGAGGCTTCAAATGAAAATTTGTTCAACATGAAAGTTGTAGAGCTTGGTCTCACCTTTCCAAAAAGTCCAAGAACTTGAAAATCCCATGTATGGTTGGCAAGTTATGGTCCATTCAATTTCAAAAATGACCCGTAATCAGAGGGGCATAACTTCCACATGGAGTGTCCAAATTGAGTGATCTTTTTATGTGCAAACTCCATTTGACATGTACTTTCATGGTGCATAATTGGAATTCATCAAAAATGGTCAGTGCAAAAAGTCAATTTTCAAGTGTACAGTTAAAAAAGACAGGGGCAAAATGGTCCAACTTGAGAAATAATGAGAATTTTGGAATGGGGATTTTTGCAACACCTCACAAATGCAATTTGAAAATTGTTGGAATGGTCATAACATGTCAAGGTCTCATATTTGAACAAGTCACTTTTGAACTTCACTTGAAAAGTATACAATTTACCATGACATAGTGAAAATCAAAAATACACATCCAATGGCCATGGGACAAGTTGCAACACATCACACATGTCATTTTGAGAGTGTGTGAGCTGTCAATGAGCTGTCACAAGGCTTGAGTGAAAATACCATTTTGCCCTTGCTTAAGGAAATTGCATTTTGCTAATCACTTGCACTTTTGCTAATTGGATGATTAAGGATGTAATTAGTTGGAAGTATAAATTCTTAATTGTAACAAACTTTGGAACAATCAGCAATCACAAGAAATTGTAACAACTTTTCCCTCCAATTCTCAAAATCTCTCAAGAACACACAAAAGCAAAATTGAGCAAATCTCTTCCAATTCTCCATCAAATCACGATTTTCTTTTTGCTTCAATCTCCATTCATCTTCTTCTTCAAATGTTTTGGCATTTGGCATCAAGAAGCTCCACGAATCTCCACTGTTCAAAGTGTGTGCATCAATGGTGAATTGGAATTTCTTGCACTTGGAGCAATTTCGATCTAAACTAAGCCTTGAATTCACTTTCCTGTAGCTTCTCCTGCATCTGTTTCAAGGAACCACATCCAAATACACACAAATTCATCACTGCCATCTCACAAGGTGCAGAATTCGAAACTCTTATTTCCTTAAATTATTATATGCGTTTGAAAGATCGTTGCATGTAGATCGTCATGATGCTTTTAGTTTTCAAAATGATTAACTGTGGAGAAAGTTATGTTGATTCAAAGCTTTGATGTCAAAACTTCATTTAATTGATTCGTGTTGTGTATAAACTTCTGGACATTTTCATATACATATTTGAACTCTACATGCTTAGACCTTTCCAACCATGTGTCATTTGCGTATTTTGGTTGAGTTTTGCTCGTGACCGATGCTGCCGTTGAAGAACACATGCCGTGCGAAGAAGAAAAAGAATTCTAGAAAAATACCTCATTTGATCCGTTCTGCTGGCTGGGAATTCAAATCCCGTGTTTACCGCGCCTGGATCGTGAAAATTACCAAACTGCCACTGAACATTTTAATTAATAATAACAATTACATAATTATTACATAATTCACTAAAACATAGAAAAATCATAAAAAAATAATGGCTAATCCAAAAATTGTGAGAGTTTTTTTGTTGGATCTCATTTTTCCCCTAGTTTTTTATGAGCATGATTTTAGAAGTTGTGCATGGTAAATTGTTGACTTGGACTATAGAACTTTGACTTATGTCATTTTTTGTGCATGTTTTGCCATTTTCATTGTGAAATGCTCATACATTTAAAGAAATGCCTGAAATGTTTTGAGCTTATTCTAGACATGTTGATGGTGATTTACATATAAAGTTTGTGATTTTTGGATACCTGTGGAGTGAGATATGATTTTTTGAACCTAGGTGTGACAATTTGTGTCACACCTAGCTAGGTTAACTTCATGAATATTTTTGCCTGGCCTATGGTTGTTGAAATGGATTGAAATTTTGCATGGATGATTATTGACATGTTGAGATGTTATGAGATTTTTTATGGATTTTTCTATGGCATTTTCAATTTGATTGGTATTTTTCTTCTCTGTTGGTTCATTGTGCAAGCTTATAGGACACATGTTTGTATATCTTGTGTGAAATGCTCATATGGTATTGGATGAATGTGAAATTTGGTATGCTGGTTGTAGACACATTGTAGGACATCCCTGTTTTGGTCCCATTCATTTCTTAATTGTTTTCATTGACTTATGAATTTTTGAAGTGAATGCATGTGTTGATGCTATGGTTTGGCTTGAATAATTGTGTCTGGATTTCTTGATTTTCATTGACCTAGTTCCTTTTGTCCAATTGAGCTAAAAATTGACATGCTCTACCTTGAATATGTCCTGTTTAGGTGTGAATTATTTGAGGATTTTTGGAATTATTTGGTATGCTTTTGATTGAAGTTATTCTGTTTGGACATTTGAGGTTCCATTTGACCTAGTTTGTACCAAATTGTGCATGAAATGAATATGGAGGATGATATGAGTATGGGATAAATTGCATTTGCTTTCTATTTGCATTAATTTGGTTTTGGTTGAGAATTGTTTGCTGTTTAGAATTTTTTCTCCCTTTTGGACCCTAGGCTGGGCCTAGTGGTCCAGTTTCTCACATTTGGTTTGACTTTTCAGGATGAAATGCACAAAGCTTAAGGAGAATGATTCAAGTCAATAAAATTGAATTTGTTTGATGTGGAGAACTAACATAACTTTGTTTTGTAGGTTGTGAAGCTTGAGCTTGAGCTTGTAGCTTGCATTTATGTGCTTGTGTTGTTTGTATAGTCTGACTGATTAACATTTGCTGTTTATTGTTGTCTGTCTGAGTACTGATGATGCTTGATTGATTTCAGGTACATTTAGTCGCTTACAGTTCTTTAAGAACTTGCTTGCTGCTGCTTGGTTTTTAAACCACTTGAGGTAGGACTTCTATTCTTCATGTAGTCTGGGAGACCCGGCTTGTTATTTGGCCGGGCAAAATGTCTGAAGTCCTCCTTAAGAGGCGATGTTTGTGATTGTTTAATATTGTGCCTAAGCAGGTAAAGTCCTTGATTAAGGCAATTGGTGGAAGCCAAGGGATATTCAATCTATCCCCCACTATTCTGTGAGTCGTCCCTCTACTTACACGGCTGTGTGTTGATGCATTGGGACACAAACCCAAGATCTCGTGCTGTTGCACAATCGAGTCAGAGTCTTTGAGCGTAGAAGGGTCCCTCCATTCTGGACCCACGCTCCTTTGTCTGAAGCTCTCCCTGGTCAGGGATAAGAGCTGTGAGGTCTCATCCTCACTTCACCTTTCATCTGCTTCACCTTAGCCTCGTAATGGCAAGGTTAAGAGCGAATAATACCCATGTACAGATAAATTACTTCGGCAGTTAAACCCATTGTTTGAGCCCACTTGACTGGTTATAGTGTGTGCTTTGTGAATATTAGTTTGACATGTTTGCTTGAAATGCTTGAATTGATTGTATGCTTGTATGCTTGCTTTCTTCCTGGATAGGAGTAGCTTGCAGTTGTGCAAGTAGGTAGAAACCTCAACGTAGGGCAATGATGCATGACAACACTAGGCTCGAGTCCAGCTCCCTGGTAGTGTGTCTTCCCTTGGTTTCTAGCTAGATTTTCTTTCCCTTGAGGGGGAACTACATCGCCCTGATCCTTGTTCCAGACGAGGTATGTAGGCAGGTGGTCGTGCGAGACCACTCCGGGCAACCTTTTTCTTTTTTGTGTGTGTTTACTTGTTATCTGATTGTGTGTTTGGTTCGGATGCCGACATAAGTCCAGTGATTGGCTGTCGGGCTCCACGTTTGCCCTTTTGCGTGTGTTTTGGTTCGGATGCTGACGTAATTCCATCGAGTGGTTGTCGGGCTCCATGTTTGCCATCTGTTTGTGCGTTTTGTGTTGTTTGGCGTGCGTAAGCCGAACTACAGCGGCTCTGATTCTCGTTCCAGACGAGATATGTAGGCATAGGACGCGATGTCCTATCGAGCTCCCTTCTCCTAACCCCACCTGCGTTCCCTGTGTGTGTGTGTGTGATGTTTTAGCAACCTATTCTTTATTTTAGAACGTGGATCCCGTCGAGTACGACGGACGTGAGGGGTGCTAATACCTTCCCCTTGCGTAACCGACTCCCTTACCCTTTCTCTTTGGTCGCGAGACCATTTCCTTTCCAGGTTCCTCTGAGCGTTTCCTTTCCCTATTTTGGGATAAATAACGCGCAGTGGCGACTCTGTGTTTGTTTTGTTTTAGCCCGCCGGTTGATTTTTCGCGGATGCGACAGCTGGCGACTCTGCTGGGGACTCGAAGTTGACCTCTTGCTGGTCCATCTTCCCTAAGCGGGTCCTTCCTAGCGTTCTAGGATTAGTTTAGGTTGCTTGTTTTGCTTTATTTATTGCACTTATTATTCTAACCAGTGTATATATTTGCATAAATACTTGCATGCATCATACTATCATGTTGCCGTCCTCTGTGCAGGTGGTTCCTCTGTTTGGGGTGGGTGTTCTGAGTGGGGCTAAAACCCAGGCCCGAGTATACACCTAGGACTAGTGTGGTCTCATGTCGCCTCTTTCGTGTTAGGTTAACATGTGCTTGGCGGCGTGATGTACCACAAGCCGGACGAGGTTCATTTGATAGTGCTTTCCTCTGTGGAGTATCCACTTTGGCTTAGTTACTTCATCTGAGCTGTTGACTCTGGTGACCGATCATTTCCCGGATTTTTGGTTTAGACGATCTTAAGGGAGCTACAATGGCACACCCGAAAGGGCAAACCCATTGAGTATCCCTGCCCAATTGTCGAGACTATTATCCGCCTTAGGATGACCTGTTTAGAATTTACCTGTGAGGGGAGGGTGATTCTTTCAGATGCATGTTCAGATGGTGATTCAGATGGTAACTATTTGTTCCGTGGGTCCTATTTATAAGTCGGATTTATGGCCATTTATTGCTGTGACGCCGGAGTGCTGTCCGTGGTATTTATCAGTGGGGATCCGTTTATTTCAGGATTCCCAGGGTCGAGTTATTTATCAGTGGGGATCCGTTTATTTCGGGATTCCCCGGGCCGATTTAGAGATTGTGTGATGGGTCTGCTCAGAGACTAATGATGATGATGATGTATTTTTCTTCCGTTTATTTCGGAACCCGTGGGTCAGATTGGTGGTTACTTGCTCCCTCAGATGGGTATGATCAGTTCGGAGACCAGGTTTCAGTGCAGATGATCAGACGACTTGGAGGATGGCAACGCATTGCATTCATTCATCAGCATCATTACATTTTGCATTTACCTGCATATAACACATGTTTACCCATATGCAGGGACCTTTTTGATCGAGATCCTGGTTGAGAGACTTTCTGCTCAGACATGAGAACCGGTTTGAAGCACGATGTGGCCTACAGTTTCTTTGACCCGGAGATTGGTGTGCTGAAGGATATGGTAGCATTGATTGTTCCCGACCATGTGGGGATGTTCAGAGAGTCATATGGTAGTATCCTGAAGATGGTTTTCAGACTCACTGACAATGACAGAAGTGCCATTCATACTCTTCTTCAGTTCTATGACCCGGGGCTGAGATGCTTCGTGTTTCCAGATTATTTGTTGGGACCTCTGATGGAGGATTATGCTAGCATCTTGGGTATACAGATCCGTGATCAGATTCCTTTCCATGTCACTAGGGCAGAGCCAGATGTCCTTGGGATTTCCCGTGCTCTTTATTTGAGTCCGGAAATGGTCAAGGAGGGTTTGAAGGAGAAAGGAAAATTACCTGGATTTCATTTGAGTTTCTTGGAGGCTAATGCCAAGGAACATGCTGCTATGGGTAACTGGAAGACGGTTTGCGCATTGGTTGCTGTGAGCATTTATGGGATTGTTCTGTTTCCTAATCAGAAGAATTTTGTGGACCATAATGCTGTCAGATTATTCATGCAGAGAAACCCTATCCCTACTTTGATCGGAGATGTTTACTACTCGGTTCATAACAGGAATGAGAAGCGGCGTGGTGGTCTGATCCGGTGCTGTGCTCAGTTGCTCTTCAGGTGGTTTATGGGGTATTTGCCTTCCAGAGGTGCTTTTGCTCATATTGATCCCACTGTCAAGTGGTCTTTCAGGTTGATGGGTTTGCGGGCTGATGATATTGCATGGACTCATAATGGTTTGGCTGGTCGGGATTTCATATATAGTTGTGGGAGTTTACCTAATGTGCCTCTTGTGGGAGTTCAGGGTTGCATTAATTACAACCCGGTGCTTCTCAGGAGACAGATGGGGTTTGCTGTAGAGGGTCCTCCTCTCGGGCGGGAGATTCAGGAGTCCTTTTACTTCCCGATTCATGGCAATCAGGCCAAGCTGAGGCAAGTATTGAATGAGTGGCGTGATTTCCAGAGAAAGGGCAAAGTTCCTTATGGTAAAGTCAACAGTCGGTATTTTCCTCTATTTGATGATTGGTTGCGGAAGAGAATTGAGGTTACACTTCTACCATTTCCTGGAGGTGATCTTGGGTGTCCTTTGATTGAGGGTCCAAGTTCTTCTGTCAGTATGGAAGAATTCCTTGAGATGAAGAGGGCCAGAGATCAGTTACTTGCAGAGAAAGCTGAATTGGAGAGAAATGTTGCTCGGTTTCAGACAGCTAATCAAGAGGTCAAAGTGAAGATGGAAGATCAAGACAAGCGACATGCCTTGGAAGCCAAGCGCTTTGAGATGGATACAGCCTACTATGGGAAGGTTAATCAGGCATTAGCATCATCTAACAGGGAGCATGACATCACCAAAGAGAGATTGGCTAGAGCTTCACAGATCATTGAGGATGAGAAGCGGAGGCAGACTCTCGTGAGAGATCAGAGAGATGCCAGAGCCAGGGCCCTTGCTGCAGAGTGGGAAGCGGAGAAAGCAAAGATCGTCGCCGAGAGAGATCATTATATGGCAGAGAGAGATCACTACTCCAGACAGATGAAGATTCATCAGAAAGAAGTGGGGAGATTGCAGCAGGAGAACACCGAGCTCAGGTTCGCCGTAGAGTTCGCGAAGATGGAAGATGAGATAGGGCCATCTGTGGGACCCTCATCCAGCTAGTTCTTTCATTTGTGTAGATTACCGTCAGGCTTGTTGACGGAATCTACTTGCTTGTATTTCTTTCCTGATTCCGGAGGATTGTATTTGATTTTTATCTGGATTGATGTATGACTATGGCACTGTTTGTGCACTTTTTGCTATGTGATGGTGGTTTTTCATTCAGTGATTGGTTTACAAGCTTTATTTGCTTTACCGTATGCACTCACACAAGCACACACATGGTTGGGGGTATCATGCTAAATCACATATCTCCGATTTGCACAATGGAATCAAATGCTGAATACAGAATATTGATGGCCGGATTATTATTTGTCTCGATGATGCCAGGATCGAGAGATAAAGTGTCCGTCATGTGGATAAACACTGCATTCATGCATTGATCATAATAACTTGTGTTTTGTTTTGCAGGTATCTGTTGCTAACGTGCTTGATTGTTTCAGGAATCATTGCTCGTGCTGGTAGAACTGTACCTTTGCACTCAACACGCCCTCACAGATATTATACCAGACGCAATACTCCCAGACTCATGGAGCTTCCTAGTGCAGATCTTCTCGAGCTGAAGGATAAAATGAATGAGCTGATCAACATCATGCAAGGCTTGGCAGTTGGTCAGAAGGCTCTGGCAGACAAAGTTGAAAAGCTCGAGCGGGCTTCTGCAGCAAACAGCGGGGTTAACCTGGATGGAGTCTCCAACCAGGGGCTGGGGTCTCGAGACGGCGGAAAGAGGACGACTGTTGGTGTTGTGAATAATGCCGGTGGTTTTGGTGCTGCTGGTCAACCTGGGCCGAGCCAGAATTTGAAGGACAATATGTTGCCTCCGTTCTATGGGTTTGATGAAGACCAGGAGGAAGACAGGGAGGCTGACCAGTTCTCAATGCAGAATGAACCGTTTGTTCCCTACAGTGCTCCGCCTCAGAACAGGGAGATTCAGCTGCTGGCTGAAAAGATTAAAGTGTTGGAAAGCTATGCCACTCCTGGGGTGGTGAACATGTCTAACATGGGGCTGGTTGAAGGGATTGTGATCCCACAGAAGTTTAAGGCGCCCACATTTGACAGGTATAATGGGAGTTCTTGTCCAGAGACCCATCTTCAAGCCTTCGTCCGCAAAATTTCTGCATACACCATGGATCAGAAACTGTGGATGTACTTTTTCAAGGACAGCCTGTCCGGAGGTTCCCTGGAATGGTATACCAAGTTGAAATCCTCGGACATTAAGAACTGGCAGGATCTTGGGGACGCGTTCTTCAAGCAATATCAGTTCAACGCTGACATGGCTCCGAGCCGTACCCAGCTGCAGGGTATGTCTCAGAAAAACAATGAAGGGTTTAAGGAGTATGCTCAGCGGTGGAGAGAATTGGCTGCAAGAGTGCAGCCTCCTCTGGTTGATCGTGAGATGTCAGATCTCTTTATGGGAACCCTGCAGGGGCCGTTTGCTGAGAGAATGGTCGGATGTCCAGTCACCAACTTCTCAGATATTGTTGTGGCAGGGGAGAGAATTGAGAGCTGGCTGAAGCTCGGGAAAATTCAGGGTACTGCTTCTGCTTCTTCTTCGGGGTCAAAGAAGCCATTTGGTAATAATGGGGGTCAGAGGAAGAAAGAGGGTGATACCAGTGCTGTGTACTCACAACGAGGACCCAGTAGGGATCGTTACTTCCAGCACAATGCTGCAGTAACCATTCCTGCTGAGTCTCAGCCTGCACAACCGCAACAGCAACAACAGCAACAGAGACAACCTTTTCAACAGAGGCCACAGAGGGCCGGGTACCAAGTCAGGGGCCGGATGAACGATAGGCAGTTTGACAGGCCTCCGGTGACCTATTCTTTTCTGCTGAAGAAATTGCAAGACCTTGGGCTGGTACAACTGAGGACGCTGGCACCTTTGAGACCTGATCAAAGGCCAGCTAGTTATAATGAGAACGCAAAATGAGAATTCCATTCGGGTGCTCCCGGACACAATGTAGAGGACTGCAAAGCTTTTAAGCACGTAGTCCAAGACCTGGTGGATTCGAAAGCGATCAACTTTGCACCATCTCCCAATGTTAATGCCAATCCCATGCCCGCGCATGGTCAAAGGGGGGTGAATGCCATTTCTGCAGAGAGTAGGTTTGGGCTGTCTACTGTGGATCAGTTGAGAGCGCCTCTGGCTGAGGTCAAGAGGTTGTTGGTGAAGAATGAGGTTTATCCGGGCTGTGATTCTGGTTGTGCTGAGTGCACTGTCTCTGTCAATGGGTGCTCATTGTTGAGAAATACTGTTCAGGGTCTAATGGATGATGGGAATGTTGTGATTGAGAAGGCTGGTTCGGAAAAGGAAGAAGTCTCCACCATAACGATTTACTTCGACCCGGTGGATTTGTCGAACCTTGTTGAAGAGGCTCCAGTTACCATCACGGTACCTGGACCAATTCCTTACGACAAAGATGATGTCGTGCCTTGGCATTATGGTGGGGAAGTGTACTGTAATGGGGAAAAGATAGAAGAGCAATCTGCAAGTGAAACCACCGTGTTAAAGGTGGATAATACCGGTCCCAGCGGTTTCACTCGCAGCGGAAGGCTGTTTGCTCCTGATGCGTTGAGGAGAGGAGAAGAAGAAAAAGATAAAAAAGAAAAGGCCGAGCCTTTAGCCAGGGCGAAAGGGAAGGCTGTGGTTGATAGTAATACTCCTGTGGTGACACCGGCGCCTGCGGGGTCGGAAGATAAACTTGATGATGACGCGGAAGAATTTCTGAGGATCATCAAAAAGTCGGAGTATAAGTTGGTTGACCATCTTCAGCAGACTCCTTCCAAGATCTCCATTTTGTCTTTGCTGTTAAGCTCTGAGGGGCATAGGGAAGCTTTGTTGAAAATTCTTAAGAAGGCTTATGTTCCTCAGGAGATCACTATTAATCAGTTGGAAATGGTGGTGTCCAACGTGCATGCCAGTCATGGGCTGGGTTTTACTGATATGGACCTGACCGTGGATGGAAGGAATCATAACAGGGCGCTACACATTGCTATGGAATGTAAAGGAGCCGTGCTTTCGCATGTGCTGGTTGATACCGGCTCCTCATTGAATGTGTTGCCAAAGAAGGCTCTGGCGAAGCTTAATTGTGATGGGCTGATTTTGACCCCGACCGATTTGATTGTACTGGCTTTTGATGGGTCGAAGCGGGCCGTATTCGGGGAGGTTGAGCTGCCAGTGAAGATTGGACCTGAGGTGTTCAAGTCGACTTTCTATGTCATGGATATTCAGCCGGCTTACAGTTGCTTGTTGGATAGGCCATGGATTCATGCTGCTGGGGCAGTAACGTCGACTTTGCACCAGAAACTGAAGTATATTTGGGAAGGTCAAGTTGTCACTGTGTGTGGAGAAGAGGACATATTTGTCAGCCACTTGTCTTCTTTCAAATACGTGGAGATGGATGGTGAGATCTGGGAGACCCCCAGTCAGGCTTTCGAAACCGTTAAGGTGGAGAATGATCTGTTTGCTAAGGAGGAAGAGAAACCGTCCATCGCTTCATACAAGCAGGCCGCCGAGGTGGTTAAAAGTGGAGAGGCTCCTGGTTGGGGCAGAATGATGGAGGTCCCCGCGAAGAAAGATCGGTTCGGAGTTGGGTATCAGCCTGGCAGAGACTCGTCTGGACGAGGCGGAGGACGTCGTACGTCAGTAACCTTTACAAGTGCCGGAATGCTGGATCCGGATCACATCTGCATGATGGGTGAAGATACTGATAGCGACTGCGACATTGACCAGTGGATAAAGCCGTGCGCACCAGGGATGGGAATCCAGAACTGGAAGGCTGAAGAGATCATCCGGGTCACTCTCCTTGAAGAGTAATATTTTTCCTGTTTTCAGTTTTATATGCATGAAAGCCATACGTGTTGCCCGACTCGTAATGGTCCATTGTAAGGGCCACCTCATGTTTAAATTTGCAAGATTTTGCATCATTAATAAAAGGATGTTTTTCAATTAAAAGCGGTGTTCCTTGTTTTTCATTTATTTTTGCAGTTTAAATAATAAAAACAAAATAAAAATGGCAATGTTTTCATTTTTTTCTTTTTCAAATTCTCACACCGGTTCTAAAGCAATGCATGAATCAACATTCATGCAGATGCGATTCTTCTTCGGATCTCATTGATAACAATCCTGTTACACCCTTGTATGACTTCGACAATCCGATCTATCTTGCTGAAGAAGAAGACGAAGAAGATTGTGAACTGCCAGGGGAATTAGCCAGACTGTTGAAACAAGAGGAGAATGTGATTCAGCCGCATGAAGAGCAGATTGAGGTGGTGAATTTGGGTACCGACAAGGTTAAGAAAGAAGTGAAAATCGGGGCTGCTTTGGAGGAAAGTGTTAAGAGCAGAATGGTGGCATTGTTGAAAGAGTATGTCGACATCTTCGCCTGGTCTTATCAAGATATGCCAGGATTGGATACCGATATCGTTGTGCACAAGCTACCGTTGAGAACAGATTGTCCTCCAGTGAAGCAGAAGTTGCGCAGAACTCGACATGATATGGCCATGAAAATCAAGGAAGAAGTGCAGAAGCAGTGGGATGCTGGTTTCCTAGCTGTCACTAATTATCCGCCATGGGTTGCGAACATTGTGCCAGTCCCGAAGAAGGATGGGAAAGTGAGAATGTGTGTGGACTACCGAGATCTGAACAGAGCTAGTCCGAAAGATGATTTTCCACTACCTCACATTGATGTGTTGGTAGACAATACAGCTGAATTCTCGGTGTTTTCCTTCATGGATGGCTTTTCTGGCTATAATCAAATTAAAATGTCGCCAGATGATATGGAGAAAACAACGTTCATTACACCGTGGGGTACTTTTTGTTACAAGGTGATGCCGTTTGGTCTCAAGAACGCCGGTGCTACTTATCAGAGGGCCATGGTGACTTTGTTTCATGATATGATTCATCATGAAATTGAATGCTATGTTGATGACATGATAGCAAAGTCCCAAACAGAAGAGGGGCATTTGGTAGATCTGGCCAAGTTGTTCGACCGGCTGAGACAGTTCAGACTGAGGTTGAATCCGAACAAGTGCACATTCGGAGTGCGATCCGGTAAACTGCTGGGGTTTATTGTGAGTGAGAAAGGAATCGAGGTGGATCCTGCAAAAGTAAAAGCGATAAGAGAAATGCCTGAACCGAGAACAGAGAAGGAGGTTCGTGGTTTCTTAGGAAGATTGAACTACATTTCACGGTTCATATCTCATCTAACAGCCACGTGTGAACCGATATTCAAATTGTTAAGAAAAGATCAAACGGTCAGGTGGAATAATGATTGCCAAGCGGCATTTGAAAAAGTAAAAGAATATTTGCAGGAGCCTCCGATTTTGATGCCTCCTGTGGAGGGAAGACCATTAATTATGTACCTGACAGTCCTCGAGGGATCTATGGGGTGTGTATTGGGGCAGCATGACGAGTCTGGTCGAAAAGAGCATGCCATATACTACCTTAGCAAAAAGTTTACCGACTGTGAAACAAGATATTCATTGCTCGAGAAAACTTGCTGTGCTTTGGTCTGGGCTGCTCGCCGACTAAGGCAGTATATGCTGGTTCATACCACTTTGTTGATTTCCAAGATGGACCCAATCAAGTACATTTTTGAGAAGCCAGCATTAACCGGACGGGTTGCGAGGTGGCAAATGATTTTGACTGAATATGATATACAGTATACCTCTCAGAAGGCGATCAAGGGGAGTGTATTGTCTGATTACCTCGCCCAGCAACCCATTGATGATTATCAACCGATGAAGTTTGAATTCCCTGATGAGGACATCATGTTTCTCAAATCGAAAGATTGTGAGGAACCAATCCCGGGGGAGGGGCCTGACCCTGAATCCGAATGGATTCTGATGTTTGATGGGGCCGTTAACGTGAATGGTAGCGGTGTTGGTGCTGTTTTGGTTACGCCGAAAGGATCCCACATTCCTTTTGCTGCCCGGCTAACATTTGAGTGCACCAACAACGTAGCTGAATATGAAGCTTGCATATTGGGGATTGAAGAGGCGATTGATTTGAGAATCAAGAACCTTGTCATATATGGAGATTCAGGTCTGGTGATAAATCAGGTTAACGGGAAATGGTATACGCATCAATCTCATTTGGTTCCGTATCGAGATTATACGAGGAGATTGTTGACGTTTTTCACCAAGGTGAAGTTGCATCATGTGCCCAGAGAGGAGAATTCTTTGGCAGATGCTTTGGCTACTCTGGCTGCCTTGATTAAGGTACAGTGGTGGAATCAGTTCCCCAGTGTTGAGATAGGTCGTCTGGATAGACCGGCTTATGTGTTTGCTGTTGACACAGTGCCTGATGATGAGAAGCCGTGGTATTTTGATATCAAGCGCTATCTTGAGACGCAAGAGTATCCTGAGGGAGCATCAAAGAAGGATCGAAAGACTCTGCGGAGGTTGGCCATGGTGTTCTACCTGAATAAGGATGGGGTTCTGTATAAGCGGAATTTTGATTGAAAGAGGTTCATGAGGGATCGTTCGGTACCCATGCCAGTGGGAATGCAATGGTAAAGAAGCTGTTGAGAGCAGGTTATTATTGGATGACAATGGAGGCCCAATGTTTTAATTTCGTGCGGAAGTGTCATAAATGCCAGATTTATGCCGACAAGGTGCATGTGCCTCCAAATCCGTTGAGCTTAATGTCGTCTCCATGGCCGTTTGCTATGTGGGGCATTGATATGATCGGGAAGATAGAGCCTACAACTTCGAATGGGCACAGATTCATATTAGTGGCTATTGATTACTTCACCAAGTGGGTGGAAGCAGCCTCTTATACGAACGTAACGAAGCAGGTCGTAGCCAGATTTCTCAAGAGAGACATCATTTGCAGATATGGGGTTCCCGAGAGAATCATTACTGATAATGGTTCTAATTTGAACAATAAGATGATGGCAGAGCTGTGCCGGGAATTCAAAATTGAGCATCACAATTCTTCTCCCTATCGTCCGAAGATGAATGAGGCAGTTGAGGCAGCCAATAAGAATATAAAGAAGATTGTGCAGAAAATGGTGGTAACCTATAAAGACTGGCATGAGATGTTACCGTTTGCATTGCATGGGTATCGAACGTCAGTGCGTACATCTACTGGGGCAACTCCTTTCTCATTGGTATATGGGATGGAAGCTGTGTTACCTGTTGAGGTTCAGATTCCCTCTTTGAGAGTCCTGATGGACGTGAAATTGCAAGAGGCTGAATGGGTAAAGACCCGGTATGAAGAGTTGAGCCTGATTGAAGAAAAGAGGCTAGCAGCCATCTGTCATGGGCAGTTGTACCAGCAGAGGATGAAGCGTGCTTTTGACAAGAAGGTGCGACCTCGGGTATATCACGTGGGTGATATCGTGCTGAAAAGGATCCTTCCTCCTCAAAACCATCGAAGGGGCAAGTGGACGCCGAATTATGAAGGTCCATTCGTGGTCAAGAAGGTTTTCTCTGGTGGAGCCTTGTTGTTAACGACCCTGGATGGCGAGGATTTCCCATCCCCTGTGAATGCGGACGCAGTTAAAAAGTACTTCGTATAAAGAGACCCGCTGGACGAAAAGAATAAAATAGTCCAGGCAAAAATGGGCATCCCGGCGAACGAAAAAAAAGAAGAAAGGTTCGGGCAAAAGTTAGGGATAAAATGAAAAAATTGTACACCCGGCAAGTCGAGAACCTGAAAAGGCGACTTGGGCAAAAATGGGTATCCCGGTGGACTGAAAACCCGAAAGGGCGGTCCAGGCAAAAGAGGGATTGAAACGAACAACTGCGTCCAGCATGATCGTTTGCGCTTTGGTTAAAACATCATGGATAATACCCGGTAGGGATCAATCAGAAACGTCTTGTTCAGAAGGCAGAAAGTACGGAGAGTCTGAGGACATATGGGGTGTAACCGAGTTGGAACTCGATGAGATCACGGGTTTCACATTGCCATTAGGATAGATTTTTCCTTTTGAGCGCAATTACCTCTTTTCAGGAATTGCTTCCTTTTGTATTGCTCATTTGAGCCAAACTTTTTTCAATCAATAAAATGCATATTCAGTCAAATAATTTTTTTGTTTTTCATTACCGCTTTGATTGCAAAAACATCTGATTATTTTTGATAAAGAATTTTTGCATTTTAAGACATACAGGTTCCTTCCAATGCATGTTTATAAGATTGAAAGCTTGAAATCTTATTTGGAAGGTTGAGTGACCCAAATGTTGAAATCTTGACACGCCTGGGGCGCGGTTTTATCTAACGATCTGTTTTGCAGGAACTGTTGGGTATTTCTCACTCACTTGCAGGTTGTGATGTGGAAGCTTTGTAACAGATCCCCAGAGAGTTTGCTCGGGGACGAGTGCATGAAGAAGGGACGAAGAGAAGACGTTGAGACGTACGACGATCCTTGAAATTAATCAAGAAGACTCTTCAAAGTCGGAAAATTAAAATTTCTGTATAAATCCCAGGAGTACGTCTCGTCGAGCGCGGCGCGACTTTGGAATACAAGATGATGGAGCAGAAAAGGTCCAGACGAGTCTGGGAATTCTCAAAAGAGGAAAACTGATGCGAGATTGGGAGGTGGATACCAGGGTTCGACGAGTCGACGGGTGTTCTGTATCAACTTTTCTCATTTCCCAGCTAAATCCCCAAGCAGAGCGGTGAGGACTAGCTCCCCAGCAGATCCGAGGTCTGTAACTTCTCCAGCCGAGTCAGGATGGTTATCCCCGGCAGGTTTACAACGGTGTTTCCTCAGCAGCCAGGCCAGAAGGTTGCTACTCCCCGAGTGGAGCGGGTTTCAAGGAAATATATCTCCAGCAGTGTTCATCCTACCAGTGGATTGGACGAGTTTCCGTAGCAGTCCGATATCTGCATCCCCAGCTGAGTTGATTCTACTTATGGATTGCATGGGTTGTCCCCAGCGGAGTAGCATTCGTTTTCCCTAGCAGGGTTTGGATGGTTATCCCCAGCAGGTGTCAGATCGATGCTTCCCCAGTTGCCAGGCCTGAAGGTGGCTGTTTCCCAGCAGAGTATCTGTGAGCATTTCCCCAGTGAAGTCGTCAGGTATCTGTGAGGTTTTCCCAAAGCAGGTTCGGGATTGATATCCTCAGCAAGCCGAAGACTGTTGTATCCCCACAGAGTGGTGGTGGTGCTTATCCCCAGCAGTTTTTCGAGCGGATTGGGTGCAAAGGAGGTGTTTCCCCAGCAAGGGTTACCTTTTCCCAGTAGCAGTACTATTCCCCAGCAGGGTGGAATCGGAGCGGTGACGAGTTCCTCAGCAGAGTGCCTCGTATTCCCCAGAAGAGTCCCTTGAGGGGGATGCTTTTTATGCATTCATCCTGAAAAATAGCATAGCATATTGCATAGAAAAATAAATAATCGCGTAGCATTTCCATATTTTTGGAGCATTACGTAGAAAAATCAATCATGCATCATTGCAGGCATAAGCTAGTCTTAGACCGTGGTTACTGTTTGAGAGGCGGTTTCGCCAGAAGATGAAGGTGTTATTCTGACAAGTTTGGCATGGTAATCAGTTGCCACGAAGTTTCTGTCGAGCGAAGATGGGAATGATGATCGAAGAAGTTTCCGGAGTTCAGACCGAAGTGGCGTTCAGGCCAATGTTCCGATTTTCAGATCGAAGAAGTTTCCGACGATCAGGTTGAAGTACTTTTTCCGGTGAT
The DNA here is from genome assembly GCF_024323335.1 of Lathyrus oleraceus. Taxonomy (NCBI): domain Eukaryota; kingdom Viridiplantae; phylum Streptophyta; class Magnoliopsida; order Fabales; family Fabaceae; genus Lathyrus; species Lathyrus oleraceus. The sequence continues at coordinate 429,805,081 of NC_066585.1, read as the reverse complement.
CAGACCGAGGCGGTGTCCAGACCGAAGTGGTGTTCAGGCCAATGTGCCGATTTTCAGATCAAAGAAGCGCCCGACGTTTAGATCGATGCAGCTTGTGGCAGTCAGGCCAATTTTCCGGAGTTCAAACCGAGGCGGTGTCCAGACCGATGTGGCGTTCAGGCCAAAGTTCCGATTTTCAGATCGAAGAAGTTTCCGACGATCAGGTTGAAGTACTTTTTCCAGTGTTCAGACCGAGGCGGTGTCCAGACCGAAGTGGCGTTCAGGCCAATGTTCCGATTTTCAGATCGAAGAAGCGCCCGACGTTAGATCGATGCAGCTTGTGGCAGTCAGGCCAATTTTCCGGAGTTCAGACCGAAGTGGCGATCAGGCCAAGTTTCCGGAGTTCAGACCGAAGTGGCGATCAGGCCAAGTTTCTGGTATTCAGACCGAAGCGGTATTCAAATCGAGGTGGTTTTCAGACCAAAAATAGAAGGAAATTTCGGGGTTCAAGAAAATAAAAAAAAGTGATTATCAGAAAATTTTGGGGTTCAAAAAAATGAAAAAATATAAAATAAGAGAAGAAAAAGAAATGATAATCTCCAGCGGATGTGGTGTTCAGACCATGGTTATCCCTGTGTTACCATTTATTTTGGTATCCAGGTCGACAGTTTCATTTCGGTGATCAGGCCGACTTTCTCCGTACCAGACGGATTTTCTTTCAAGATTGTGTTCTTCGCCGATTCTGACAGGCGTTGTTAATTATATCCCATCAGAGTGCAAATTGTTCGTCTGTTCTTGGTATTCAATCACTCTTCATCCTGATCATCTGAAAGCCGAGGCTATTCATATCGACAGGTTCACAGTGGATTGAATAGGGGCAGCTGTAACACCTCAAAATTTGCCCTCCTCTCTTGGGACTAGCATAACATATTACATATCATTGTAGGTCATTAGGCATTGCATATTGCATATCATGTGGTTACATTGTGCAAGTCATACTCCCAAGTCTTGGTCAGAAGATGAGGAAGTCAAAGTGCCAGCTAGGGTTTCATTGGACTAATCATTGATCATCTGAGGATGTGGGGGTCCAAGTTAGGGTTTTGTGGTTCTCAAAGGATATTGGTCTTCATCTTGTTTGAAATGATACATCATCATCATCATGGTTTGATTTCATCAAGTGTTGAAGCAGATTCCTTGAGATTAGGGTTTTGACCACTAGTCAACCCTAATCAATTGCATTGGGCCAATCAGGGCATGATCAAGAGATGGGGTCTATGATGTATATGGGGATCATCCCATGATTTTATGGAGATTATTGAGGCTAGGGTTTCATCCTTGAGCCATTTCATAAGAAGAATGGAGCTCAGTGTGATCAGTGCATTGCCAAATTCATCTATCAGTTGAAAAGTCAACTGTGGTCAACTGTGCATGATTTAATGGATTTGGAGGTGGAGATGAGTTGGATACACTTCATTCATGTTGGAACAAGTGTTATTTGACATTTCAAAGCTCAAGAATGGAGAAAATCAAGTCAGAACAAAAATTGCCAAAAATAGAAAGTGACTTGTAATGGAAGATTCCAAAAATGGAAAGTTTTTGACCTCAAAATTACATGTCCAAGGAAGCTTCAAATGAAAATTTGTTCAACATGAAAGTTGTAGATCTTGGTCTCACCTTTCAAAAAGTCCAAGAACTTGAAAATCCCATGTATGGTTGGCAAGTTATGGTCCATTCAATTTCAAAAATGACCCGTAATCAGAGGGGCATAACTTCCACATGGAGTGTCCAAATTGAGTGATCTTTTTATGTGCAAACTCCATTTGACATGTACTTTCATGGTGCATAATTGGAATTCATCAAAAATGGTCAGTGCAAAAAGTCAATTTTCAAGTATACAGTTAAAAAAGACAGGGGCAAAATGGTCCAACTTGAGAAATAATGAGAATTTTGGAATGGGGATTTTTGCAACACCTCACAAATGCAATTTGAAAATTGTTGGAATGGTCATAACATGTCAAGGTCTCATATTTGAACAAGTCACTTTTGAACTTCACTTGAAAAGTATACAATTTACCATGACATACTGAAAATAAAAAATACACATCCAATGGCCATGGGACAAGTTGCAACACATCACACATGTCATTTTGAGAGTGTGTGAGCTGTCAATGAGCTGTCACAAGGCTTGAGTGAAAATACCATTTTGCCCTTGCTTAAGGAAATTGCATTTTGCTAATCACTTGCACTTTTGCTAATTGGATGATTAAGGATGTAATTAGTTGGAAGTATAAATTCTTAATTGTAACAAACTTTGGAACAATCAGCAATCACAAGAAATTGTAACAACTTTTCCCTCCAATTCTCAAAATCTCTCAAGAACACACAAAAGCAAAATTGAGCAAATCTCTTCCAATTCTCCATCAAATCACGATTTTCTTTTTGCTTCAATCTCCATTCATCTTCTTCTTCAACTGTTTTGGCATTTGGCATCAAGAAGCTCCACGAATCTCCACTGTTCAAAGTGTGTGCATCAATGGTGAATTGGAATTTCTTGCACTTGGAGCAATTTCGATCCAAACTAAGCCTTGAATTCACTTTCCTGTAGCTTCTCCTGCATCTGTTTCAAGGAACCACATCCAAATACACACAAATTCATCACTGCCATCTCACAAGGTGCAGAATTCGAAACTCTTATTTCCTTAAATTATTATATGCGTTTGAAAGATCGTTGCATGTAGATCGTCATGATGCTTTTAGTTTTCAAAATGATTAACTGTGGAGAAAGTTATGTTGATTCAAAGCTTTGATGTCAAAACTTCATTTAATCGATTCGTGTTGTGTATAAACTTCTGGACATTTTCATATACATATTTGAACTCTACATGCTTAGACCTTTCCAACCATGTGTCATTTGGGTATTTTGGTTGAGTTTTGCTCGTGACCGATGCTGTCGTTGAAGAACACATGCCGTGCGAAGAAGAAAAAGAATTCTGGAAAAATACCTCATTTGATCCGTTTTGCTGGCTGGGAATTCAAATCTCGTGTTTACCGCGCCTGGATCGTGAAAATTACCAAACTGCCACTGAACATTTTAATTAATAATAACAATTACATAATTATTACATAATTCACTAAAACTTAGAAAAATCATAAAAAAATAATGGCTAATCCAAAAATTGTGAGAGTTTTTTTGTTGGATCTCATTTTTCCCCTAGTTTTTTATGAGCATGATTTTAGAAGTTGTGCATGGTAAATTGTTGACTTGGACTATAGAACTTTGACTTATGTCATTTTTTGTGCATGTTTTGCCATTTTCATTGTGAAATGCTCATACATTTAAAGAAATGCCTGAACTGTTTTGAGCTTATTCTAGACATGTTGATGGTGATTTACATATAAAGTTTGTGATTTTTGGATACCTGTGGAGTGAGATATGATTTTTTGAACCTAGGTGTGACAATTTGTGTCACACCTAGCTAGGTTAACTTCATGAATATTTTTGCCTGGCCTATGGTTGTTGAAATGGATTGAAATTTTGCATGGATGATTATTGACATGTTGAGATGTTATGAGATTTTTTCTGGATTTTTCTATGGCATTTTCAATTTGATTGGTATTTTTCTTCTCTGTTGGTTCATTGTGCAAGCTTATAGGACACATGTTTGTATATCTTGTGTGAAATGCTCATATGCTATTGGATGAATGTGAAATTTGGTATGCTGGTTGTAGACACATTGTAGGACATCCCTGTTTTGGTCCCATTCATTTCTTAATTGTTTTCATTGACTTATGAATTTTTGAAGTGAATGCATGTGTTGATGCTATGGTTTGGCTTGAATAATTGTGTCTGGATTTCTTGATTTTCATTGACCTAGTTCCTTTTGTCCAATTGAGCTGAAAATTGACATGTTATACCTTGAATATGTCCTGTTTAGGTGTGAATTATTTGAGGATTTTTGGAATTATTTTGGTATGCTTTTGATTGAAGTTATTCTGTTTGGACATTTGAGGTTCCATTTGACCTAGTTTGTACCAAATTGTGCATGAAATGAATATGGAGGATGATATGAGTATGGGATCAATTGCATTTGCTTTCTATTTGCATTAATTTGGTTTTGGTTGAGAATTGTTTGCTGTTTAGAATTTTTTCTCCCTTTTGGACCCTAGGCTGGGCCTAGTGGTCCAGTTTCTCACATTTGGTTTGACTTTTCAGGATGAAATGCACAAAGCTTAAGGAGAATGATTCAAGTCAATAAAATTGAATTTGTTTGATGTGGAGAACTAACATAACTTTGTTTTGTAGGTTGTGAAGCTTGAGCTTGAGCTTGTAGCTTGCATTTATGTGCTTGTGTTGTTTGTATAGTCTGACTGATTAACATTTGCTGTTTATTGTTGTCTGTCTGAGTACTGATGATGCTTGATTGATTTCAGGTACATTTAGTCGCTTACAGTTCTTTAAGAACTTGCTTGCTGCTGCTTGGTTTTTAAACCACTTGAGGTAGGACTTCTATTCTTCATGTAGTCTGGGAGACCCGGCCTGTTATTTGGCCGGGCAAAATGTCTGAAGTCCTCCTTAAGAGGCGATGTTTGTGATTGTTTAATATTGTGCCTAAGCAGGTAAAGTCCTTGATTAAGGCAATTGGTGGAAACCAAGGGATATGCAATCTATCCCCCACTATTCTGTGAGTCGTCCCTCTGCTCACACGGCTGTGTGTTGATGCATTGGGACACAAACCCAAGATCTCGTGCTGTTGCGCAATCGAGTCAGAGTCTTTGAGCGTAGAAGGGTCCCTCCATTCTGGACCCACGCTCCTTTGTCTGAAGCTCTCCCTGGTCAGGGATAAGAGCTGTGAGGTCTCATCCTCACTTCACCTTTCATCTGCTTCACCTTAGCCTCGTAATGGCAAGGTTAAGAGCGAATAATACCCATGTACAGATAAATTACTTCGGCAGTTAAACCCATTGTTTGAGCCCACTTGACTGGTTATAGTGTGTGCTTTGTGAATATTAGTTTGACATGTTTGCTTGAAATGCTTGAATTGATTGTATGCTTGTATGCTTGCTTTCTTCCTGGATAGGAGTAGCTTGCAGTTGTGCAAGTAGGTAGAAACCTCAACGTAGGGCAATGATGCATGACAACACTAGGCTCGAGTCCAGCTCCCTGGTAGTGTGTCTTCCCTTGGTTTCTAGCTAGATTTTCTTTCCCTTGAGGGGGAACTACATCGCCCTGATCCTTGTTCCAAACGAGGTATGTAGGCAGGTGGTCGTGCGAGACCACTCCGGGCAACCTTTTTCTTTTTTGTGTGTGTTTACTTGTTATCTGATTGTGTGTTTGGTTCGGATGCCGACATAAGTCCAGTGATTGGCTGTCGGGCTCCACGTTTGCCCTTTTGCGTGTGTTTTGGTTCGGATGCTGACGTAATTCCATCGAGTGGTTGTCGGGCTCCATGTTTGCCATCTGTTTGTGCGTTTTGTGTTGTTTGGCGTGCGTAAGCCGAACTACAGCGGCTCTGATTCTCGTTCCAGACGAGATATGTAGGCATAGGACGCGATGTCCTATCGAGCTCCCTTCTCCTAACCCCACCTGCGTTCCCTGTGTGTGTGTGTGTGATGTTTTAGCAACCTATTCTTTATTTTAGAACGTGGATCCCGTCGAGTACGACGGACGTGAGGGGTGCTAATACCTTCCCCTTGCGTAACCGACTCCCTTACCCTTTCTCTTTGGTCGCGAGACCATTTCCTTTCCAGGTTTCTCTGAGCGTTTCCTTTCCCTATTTTGGGATATATAACGCGCAGTGGCGGCTCTGTGTTTGTTTTGTTTTAGCCCGCCGGTTGATTTTTCGCGGATGCGACACCATGGAAGGGTAATCAAACGGGCTCTTAACCACTGACATTGAACGTCAGGGTGAGCAGATCAAAAGGGTAATGAGGATAAGACCTCATAGCTATTAACCCTGGACAGGGTGAGCTCATGACAAACAGTGGGTATTCAAAATGGTGGAACCCTCTCCACTGACTGACCGGACAAAAGATCCTGGGCTTTTGTTCTGAAGCATAGACACGTAGTGCGAGCATAAAGAATGACACACTGAATAACATGGGATTGACTACTAATCCATTCTATCCGTCAATTGCCTCTTCATGGAGGTATTTAGCACTGGTGCCTCCTCTTGGAGGTCTTTGGGCACAAAAGTAAACACAAAAAAACATTGCTCCTATCGAGGTCTTCTAGCTAAGAAAGCGATAAAATACAGGAAAGATATAAAAGGGATCAAGAGATCTACCGCACGGATAAAGATCCGAAGTAACAGCAACTAAAGAAATAAGAAACCCAGAGATCTCTCAAGCTAGCAGCATCAAAGAAAGCAAGTCAGCAAAGCAATCAGAATAAATCTCCAAATGGTATCCCACAAATAAAGTGGAATACCAAGCAAGCTATCTCTTCAAGAGCCATGTGAACCCTCACAAAAACTCAACAAACAGGTTAGAATAACAAGATGGGGCGCAATATGGAGTTGCACCAAATCAAAATGTAACCACATGAATCATGCCATTAAAGTTCACGAAAAAAGCTCACAAAAAGCAACCAAGGGTAGGAGGCCTAAACCTCTTGTCAAACGAATGCATCAAAAGGGTATCAAAACTCAAAATCAGGGGGCAAGGATCCACACATCAAGACATGACATACATACTAAAACATGTGCCCGGGTGCAATAGAAAGCATGTAATAACAAACACAAAACAGATTGGAGAGCAAACAGAAAAAATAGCTACTGTCGCGATCGCTACTGCTTCGCTTAGCGAAGGCTTAGCGAAGCTTCGCTACATGCTCGCTTAGCGGAGCAGCTAGCGAATGCCTGCGGGTTCTGGATTCTTCTCTGATAACAGTACGATTTCCAAAACCCCTAAATCCTATGGTACCTATTTCAGAAACTAAGTAATTAAACATTCAAGGTATTGTTCTACACATTCATGCACATCTAAACCCACATGCAAAACTTAACGATACCCACTCTTTCAAATTCACCCATAATATCTTATAAATTCAGAAATTTCAAATTGAAAGCATAAAGTAGTGGAAATAGGGCAAACCTGATTGGAGAGACTGATTGAAATTGAATGGCACGGTTGGGTTTGCAAAGCAATCTTAGGGTTTATATGAGATGGAATTGGTTCTTTGCAGATGTGTTCCCTTCAGTCTCTCAAGGCTGCTGCAGATTAGTTAGCTAGGGTTTTCTTCCCATGAAATTAGAATTTATACTCTGATTTTTGTGGCTTTGTGGGCTCAGAATGAGGGCAACTCAAGCCATGACTTTCTGTTATATATTTTCATTTTTAAAACGCGTGGGCTTCGCCTAGCAAAGAATTTGCTCGCCTAGCGAGCATGACAGTTCAGACTCTGGTGGCTCGCTAGGCGAACCATTCTGCTCGCCTAGTTAGCATGACAGTTCAAATCCTCTTTCCAAATTTGTAACCTGTGCGCTGGACCTTTGTTCCTTCAAGATTAATATGTAGAATGATGAATAGGCCTCATTTGAACATGTTAGAAGTAACTCAAGTCATCCTCCAGCCATTTGACTTTCAATTGACCAATAGTTGACTTTTGAACTGTACTGAGCCTGTTAAGCTTGATCTTTTGAAGAAAACCTCTGAAAATGAAACCAATTGACTTGGATGATATCCAAGCTTCTTGGAAGATAAACTTTTTGAGCTAATTCTGATTGACGTGATGAAATGCAATATGAAATGTTAAATGACCTAAAATGAATGCATGAATGAGGAGGGCAAATTTGAGGTGCTACACAACAACTTTCGCACTTTCGAGGTACCAAGTGATTGAATACGATAAAAGCCCGAAAATTTACACTGAAGTGAAAAAATGAAGTAACAATGCCTGTCAGAATAGGCCAAGAGGTGGTCTTGAAAAAGAACCCGTCTGGTACGGTGAGAGTCGGTCTGAACACCGAAACAATGATGTTAGCCTGAATACCAAAATAAATGGTAACACAGAAATAACCATGGCCTGAATGCCGCTCATCAATCTGAATACTGGAAATGACTTCGATCTGAGCATCAGATGATACTAGATTATCAAACATCGGTCTGAACACCGGGAAACTGGCCTGAATGCCACTTCGGTCTGAATACCGGAAATTTGGCCTGAATGCCACAAGTTGCGTCGACCTGAACGTCGGAAACTTCTTCGATATGAACATCGGAAAACTGGCATGAATGCCACTTCGGTCTGGATACCGGAAAACTGGCCTGAATGCCACAAGTTGCATCGACCTGAATGTCGGAAACTTCTTCGATTTGAACATCGGAAGATATTAGATTATCAAACATCGGTCTGAACACTGGGAAACTGGCCTGAATTCCACTTCGGTATGAATACCGGAAACTTGGCCTGAATGCCACAAGTTGCGTCGACCTGAACGTCGGAAACTTCTTCGATCTGAACATCGGAAAACTGGCCTGAATGCCACTTCGGTCTGAATACCGGAAACTTGGTCTGAATGCCACAAGTTGCGTCGACCTGAACGTCGGAAACTTCTTCGATCTGAACATCGGAAAACTGGCCCGAATGCCACTTCGGTCTGAATACCGGAAACTTGGCCTGAATGCCACAAGTTGCGTCGACCTGAACATCGGAAACTTCTTCGATCTGAACATCGAAAAACTGGCCTAAATGCCACTTCGGTCTGAATACCGGAAACTTTCATTCCTGTCAGCATCGGCAAAAATAGGGAAAATGATAATTGAGGCGGCGCGTGGGCCAACGACCCCTGCTGGGAATAATAAATATAAGTCATGAACAATCTTCAGTCTGAGTACTGAAAACAACTTCTGGCTTATCACTTGGGATACTGAGAATGCCTTATGCTTTACATGCGTATGTTTGAATTTTTCAATGGCGTAATGCTCCATGAAAATGGAAATGCTACGCGATTTGGGAGGATGTAATGCGATATGATTCTACATGTAGGGATGAGAAATGCTTGATTAGAGAGAACGCCAAGCCGAGGGAAGGAGTTTTGCTGGGGAAATGATCACCATCTTCTGGACCCTGGCAAGGCTGTTGGAGATGCACAGCACAAAGAACTATGTGGGGAAATGACCCGCCACACGGTGTTCTGGAAAATAACAAAATACTGAGGCTCTGATTGGGGAGAGAATGACACTGAAAACTTGTTGCTAAGGAAAGCGACAGTGGTTCTGGCAACCATAATCTGCGAGAGAGACGACTCAGCAGGGGAAGCAAACACCGATACGATACCGAGATTCTGCTTCAAGGAAAGAGACCATGGGTCTAGCGTCGAGATCATCGATCTGGCATCGAACTCTGAGGAGCAGCCACTTCTGCTGGGAAGATACAGTCTGGCACTGTCAACTCTGTTAGGGATATACAGTCAGACACTGTCAACTCCGCTGGGGATATATAGTCAGACACTGTCGACTCTAGTGGTGAATGTATAATCTGAAACAAATGCTTGGGGAAGTACAGCAGTGAGAGCCTGCTGGGGATTGAAGAATCCAACGCTTGGACCAGCTCTGCAGGGATAAGATACCAAATTCCAACTGTTGAGGAAAAACATCCGCGATCATTTGATGGGGACCTTAAGGAAATGCCCCGAGTGTACCTATTCTGAATAGACGATCCAAAGCACTTAAAATTTACAGCAATTTTCAATGTTTATTAAGCACGTACCTGTAAAGCTCTTATGTTTCATGATGTAATGTTTATCAAAAATTCGGACGTCATTTTTGCAAACAAAACAGTAAAATGAAAATGAACACAAAGATGTACTAAATAACATGATTTTATTGATTGAGTGGCCTTTGAATAGGCATTTACAACAGATAAAAACAGAAATTAATCTAATGGCAATGTGAAATGGATTTCTATCGGGTTCCAATTCTGCTATGATTCGCTCGTCTTCAAGATCCTCCAGATGATCAGCTTTCCGAAAAAGGTGATTGGACTGTTTCCTATCCTTCGGAAGTTTCCGGTTATCGACACGAGATGATATTCAGAACTACTCAGAACGCATCCATTCGCTTAGTCCCTAACTTTTGCCTGGATCGCCTTTCGGGTTTTCAATCCACCGGGATACCCATTTTTTCCTAAGTTGCCCTTTCAGGTTTTCAACTTAGCGTGTGTACAATCTTTTCATTTTTAATCCCTAACTTTTGCCCGAACCTTTTTCGTTTTCTTGGTTCGCCGGGATGCCCATTTTTTGCCTGGACTATTCTTTTTATTGTCCAGCGGGTCTATTTTATGCGAAGTATTTTTTAAATGCGTTTGAGTACACAGGGGAAGTGAAGTTTTCACCATCCATAGTTGCAAGCATTAAGGCTCCACCATCAAAAACCTTGGTGATAATATACGGTCCATCATAGTTAGGAGTCCACTTTCCCCTGTGATTTGTCTGAGGAGGAAGGATCCTTTTCAACACCAAATCTCTGACATGGAAGCATCAAGGATGCACTTTCTGATCAAAGGCTCTCTTCATCCGACTCTAATACAATAGCCCATGACAAATGGCTGCCATTCGCTTCTCTTCGATAAGACTCAACTCATTGAACCTTGTCTGAATCCATTCAGCTTCGTCTAACTTGACATCCAACATGACTCTTAGAGAAGGAATCTCCACTTTAACAGGTAGGACTGCTTCCATACCATACACAAGGGAATAAGGGGTTGCCCCGGTCGATGTACGTACTGAAGTATGGTACCCATGCAAGGCGAAGGGTAGCATCTCATGCCAATCTTTGTACATAACGACCATCTTCTGCACAATCTTCTTTATGTTCTTATTTGCTGCCTCAACAACACCATTCATCTTAGGACGATAAGGGGAAGAGTTGTGATGTTGAATGTTGAAGTTCTTGCACAACCCTTTCATCATTTTGTTATTGAGATTAGAACCATTATCAGTAATGATTCTTTCGGGAATCCCATAACGACAAATGATTTCTTTCTTGATGAATCGGGAAACCACGTGTCTGGTGACCTTCGCAAATGAGGCTGCTTCGACCCACTTGGTGAAATAGTCGATGGCAACAAGGATGAAGAGATGCCCATTGGAAGCAGTCGACTCAATCTTTCCAATCATATCAATGCCCCACATGGCAAACATCCACGGTGAAGACATCACATTCAAATGATTTGGCGGCACATGCACCTTATCAGCAGAAATCTGGCATTTATGACACTTCCGAGCATATTTGAAACAATCAGATTCCATGGTCATCCAGTAATAACCCGCTCTCAACAATTTCTTAGCCATTGCATCTCCGCCGGCATGAGTACCGAATGAGCCTTCATGAACTTCCTACATTAACATGTCTGCTTCGTGTCTATCCACGCATCTGAGCAAAACCATGTCGAAGTTCCTCTTATACAGCACATCATCTTTGTTCAAGAAGAAACTTCCTGCCAATCTTTACAAGTCTTTCTATCATTGTTGGATGCCCCTGCAGGGTACTCTTGATTCTTCAGAAAGCACTTGATGTCGTGGTACCAGGGCTTGTGATCAACTACCAGTTCAGCAGCAAACACATATGCGGCCATATCAAGGCGCATAACATCGATCCGGGGAGCATAGTTCCACCGAATCACCTTGATCATGGAGGACAGAGTAGCAAGAGCATCTGCCATCTGGTTCTCATCACGAGGTATATGATACAACCTTACTGTTGTGAAGAAAGTCAACAGTCTTCTCGTGTAGTCTCTGTAGGGGACCAGATTAGGCTGGAGAGTATTCCAATCACCATTCACTTGATTGATCACTAGAGTTGAATCTTCGAAGATGTCCAGAGTATTGATTCTCAAATCAATGGCTTGCTCGATACCCAAGATACATGCTTCATACTCAACTTCATTATTGGTGCACTCAAAAGTCAGACGAGCGGTGAAAGGCATGTTCGGAGTGGTAATGACAGCACCAATTCCACTTCCTTTGGCATTGACGCCCCCATCAAACATTAAAGTCAACTTTTCATCTGGATCAGGTCCCTCCTCAACAACTGGCTCTTCACAGTCTTTCATCTTGAGGAACATGATGTCTTCATCCGGAAAATCAAACTTCATCGGCTCATAATCATCAATCGGCTGCTGAGCAAGATAGTTTGACAGAATACTGCCTCTGATGGCTTTCTAGGATGTATACTAGATGTCGTACTCTGTCAGTACCATTTGCCAACGAGCAACCCTTCCGGTGAGAGTTGGCTTCTCAAATATATACTTGACTGGATCCATTTTGGAGATCAGTAAGGTCGTGTGAGTCAGCATGTATTGTCTCAATCGCTTAGCAGCCCATGCAAGTGCACAACATGTCTTTTCAAGCATTGAGTATCTCGACTCGCAATCTGTGAATTTTTTACTCAGGTAGTAGATGGCATGCTCTTTCCTACCTGTCTTGTTGTGTTGACCGAGAACACAACCCATGGAATTATCAAGTACTGTCAAATACATAATCAGCGGTCTCCCTGGGATTGGAGGCATAAGGATTGGAGGATTCTGCAAATAATCTTTTATCTTCTCGAAATCCCTTTGGCAATCATCATTCCACCTGATGGCCTGATCTTTTCTCAACAATTTGAATATTGGCTCACACATGGCTGTTAGGTGAGAGATGAACCTTGCAACGTAGTTCAACCTTCCTAAGAAACCACAGACTTGTTTTTCTGTTCTTGGCTCGGGCATTTCTTGTATCGCTTTCACTTTGGTTGGATCCACCTCAATCCCTTTTTCACTAACAATAAAACCCAACAGTTTTCCAGATCTCACCCCGAAAGAACACTTGTTCGGATTAAGCCTCAACTTGAATTTCCTCAAACACTCAAACAGTTTCTGCAAATTCACCAGATGTTCTTCTTCCGTCTGAGATTTGGCAATCATATCATCAACATAAACCTCTATTTCATGATGAATCATATCATGGAAAAGAGTTACCATAGCTCGTTGATATGTTGCCCCAGCATTTTTCAGACCAAACGACATCACCTTGTAGCAGAAGGTGCCCCATGGGTTATGAAATTATCTTCTCCATGTCTTCTGGTGCCATCTTAATTTGATTATAGCCAGAAAAGCCATCCATGAAGGAGAATACCGAGAACTGAGCCGTGTTATCCACCAAAACGTCGATGTGAGGTAATGGGAAATCATCTTTAGGACTAGCTCTGTTCAGATCCCGGTAGTCAACACACATCCGTACCTTTCCATCCTTTATAGGTACTGGAACGATATTTGCAACCCATGGATGGACATTCGATTCCACAAGGAAATACGAATCTTACTCGACTGGGGAAGAAAAAGACTTCGACTGAAGAGCGCATGAGATATATTATCTATTATCGTCATACCGTAGACAACATACTCGCATGGAAGATTATCCACAACCAGTTACTGGGTTAATAAAGGATAAATCGACCGAAAAGAAAGGACATCGGGGTACCGATTACTGGGTATAAAATGGTGACCAATCATAAGGAGAAACAACATTACCAAACAAGGGTAAATGAAAAATGACTCGCTAGGCATAAATTTCCTGACAAAAGCAATTATCCAAGAGATATATAACCGGTTACTGGGTGGTATACTCAAAAATGAAGGAATATCAATACCGATTACTGGATAAAGATAACCAACAAAGAGGGGATTACATCTACCGGTTACTGAGTAGAAAACCACAGAAATAAGACTTACAACTACTGGTTACTAGGTAGAAGGCCACAAAATTCACTAGGGAAAAGATGAACAATTACTGGTTACTGAGCAATTGAATAACTGAACCACAGGGAACTGCAGGGGATAACAAGAAAGGAATCAATCTAGGAACAAACTAGAAAGACATAGTCAAACAAGACTCAACCTGGTGAGGGTATAACTCAGGGGAGTAATTCCGTCCCAGTACACAACTGGGGAGGAAACTGAAACAATAATCATCCATGAGGACATAACTCAGTGGGGAAGAAATAAGAAACGATAGACACTTTCTGCCTATGGGACTGTAGCGGTGTATTCGTCGCTATATGATCTATCGATTAAATCATAAGCAAGGTATACAAAGATTTCGAGTCGCCACCGCACTTTTATTTATCCAAAGGACTGGCTAAAAAGCGAACAAAAGCCTAAGAAGTTTTACACGTAGAAAACTAATAAAAAGATCAGAGAGTCTGGGTAAGGGGTAAATTACGCAATGGGAAGGTGTTAGGCACCCACTACGTCCTAGGTACTCCTAGGGAGCCCTTTTCACACTTGTTGTATAAAATTGTTATTTGTTATGACATAAATATTGTGCAAACATGAATGGGATGATGAGAAAAGAATATACAATTTTTATTGGGTTTGAACGGATGAACCCGTTGCCTACGTACCTTCCATCAAAGGTAAGGATCAAAACGCCGTAGTTCGGCTAAAAAACTTCCAAAAGTTAGTGGATTCAATTTTAAACACAAGCCCTAAGGTCTTACGTTATCCACGGGAGAAAACTCAACCTTATACAAACAACAGGTCCACCATGTGAGAACAACTTCAACTTGCTAGTGAGGGGTTAACCCTATAATAAGCAAGGAAGACTTACAATTCAATCAACTAAGGACAAATAGGTGAGATTGACATCAACCAACTAAGATAAATCAAACCTATAGCTCGTGTATGAAAAGATTAACAATGGACAAAGCCAAAACAATTGAATGGGTGAAGTTAATTGATTGTGATTATGAAAATGAAGTCAAAGTATGATTAAGATTAATTCAAAGAAGTATTATGAAATGGAGTTTGAAAAAAGAGTCAAGGACTTGGGTCCAGGTTTTTAATTTGAAAACATGAAGATGTTTGCACAATTTCTATCTCAAATTTGAAAGTAATGTGTGAAAAGGTTTAGGACATAATGGGGATGAATGGATGAAGATGGGTTGTAAAACTTCTTAGAAGGTTCACCTCTTGAAATCATATAGAAGATGATTCAAGTGTGTCCTTTGGAATGGGCAATAAGCAATAACAAAGTAAGCAAACAAATGATACCGGATGCCACTCAATGGTCTTACTCCAATCTGACAAACAAAAAGCGGATACCGGATACCAATAGATGGATTTACACCAATCTCCTAAAACAGAAATGGATATCAGAGGCCACTCAATGGACTTATACTAATCTCCTCAACAAAGAAAATGAAAGAAAGTGGATACCGGATGCCAATCTATCTGGACTTATACCAATCTCCAACAAAGGAAACATTGGGATGTCAGATGCCAATTTATCTGGGCTTACTCTAATCTCTAACACATGATCATAGGAATACAAATGCCAAATTACACGGACTTATAATTGCATCCTCACAGAAGTAAAACATGGATGTCAGATGCCAATTTATCTGGGCTTACTCTAATCTCCACAGTATGGTCCTAGGAATACAAATGCCACATCACAGGGACTTATAATTGCATCCTCACATACAATCAAACAAATGCATCAAGCAAAGATAAGATGAGTGGCCAATGAAATGGTCTTACAACTCACTTCCATATCATAGAAACAATGGCCAAAGGAATGATCTTACAGTTGTTCTCAATGGGAAACAAACAATGATAAATGATGTCACAAGGACAAATGAGATGATCATGCAATAATGAGCAATTAATGATGATAAATGCATAGAGCATACAAAGCAAACATGTGCATATGAAGCAACAATCATTCAGTGAAAGCAATCAGCACACACTATAACCAAACAAGGAGGCTCATACAAGAGGGTTAGGCATTGAAGCCAACTGGAATAGGGTCAATGGTGCTCTTAACCTTGCCATTAAGGGGCTAAGGTGAAGCAGATGAAAGGATATGAGGGGTGTGCCTCATTGCTCTTATCCCTGATCAGGGAGAGCATTGAATATCAGAAGGCGTGGGAGTTCAGAAAGTAGGAACTCTCTCCACAGATTATTGACTCAATAGATCTTGGGCTAAGATCTCAATGCTACAACCATGTAATGGGAGCAAGGAGAAGACTCACAAAATAGTAGGAGATAGGTTGCATATCTCTTGGATTCTACCAATTGCCTTATTTGAAGGACTTTTCCTGCTTGGGACAAATATAAACACACACAAGCATTGCCTCTTAAGGAGGACTTCAGACAGTTGCATGGCCAAATAACAGGCCAGGTCTTCCAGACTACATGAAGAAAAGGGATTATACCTCAATGCAAATTGCTATATAGCAAAGCAAAGCAAGTTCAAAGAACTAAGCAACTAAAGGTACCTGAAATAGTCAAACAGAATCAGTACACAGTTCAAAAGTCAAAGCAAAATGATGTAAGGGTTAACAGTCAAAACAAACAGACAAATGTGCCAAGCACAAGACTCAAAGCATATGAGTCAAGCAACCTACAAAACAAAGAGGTTAGCTCATGATAATCAAACAAGATCAATCAAATTTGTATGATCTCTTTGAGGCAATTGCTTCTTAACCTGAAAACATGAACTCAATCATAAGCAATAAGACCACTAGGACAAGCCTAGGGTCAAAAGAGAATGAGAAAGTCAAAACAGCAAGTGACATCCAATCAAAATCAAATTCAAACATTTAAGAAGCAAGCTCAATTGGTTTCATGTTCATATCATGCATCATCATCATTTCATAAGCAAAAGAAGTCAAAGCATGGCAAATGAAAGCTCATAGAAGTCAACAGCAAGACTTAACTCAAAACCAATCATAAACATTTCTAAAAATCATCAAATAAATCATGATGAATCCTAATCCATAACATGACATACATATCAAATTTCAGCTCAATTGGATCATGGGAAGATGGTCAATGAAAATCAGAAAGTCAAAACAATTTCAAGCATGCTCAAAGAAGTCAACCAAACATGCATCAACTTCAAAAATTCATAACTCAGTGATAACAAATGAGAAATGAATGGGATCAACACCATGGCAAAGCTTAAGATGTCTAGTAATCACATACCAAATTTCATGTCCATCTAATAAAGTATGAGAATTTCACAAATGAAATGGCAACATGTATCACAAAAGTCAACATTTTGGTCAAACAGGGGAGAAAATCTCAAGCAATTAGGAAATGCCACAAATAATTCCAAGAAAATTCACATGTAAACTAGACATCCAAGAGTAGGTTCATGCAAAAATTCAGATCAATTGGAGGTCAAGAAGCATGGTATCAAAAATCATGAAGTTGCACATCAATGGTGTGACACAAATTGTCACACCCTAATTCAAAAATTCATAACTCAATGACCAGATAAGATAAATTCACAAACTCTATACCAAAATCACCATGGATGAGTCTAGTTTGTGCACAAAAAATTTTAGGGCCATTGGATAATGTATCATCATTTCACAATTGAATTGGTAAAAGGTACAAAATATTGATACATGAACAAAACCCTAATACCATTAAAAATCTACTCATCCAAAAAATCAGAAAAAATCATGATAAAAAAGTAGAGATCAAGCAGAGCATAATGCAAAAAATTTCATGAAATTTGGATCACAAAAGATGATGATATGATTTTTGTAAGTTGATGAATCAAAATGAAATAAAAATTAAAGAAAATAAATGGATTAATGGATATTGTAACATGGCGTGGCAATTTTGTAAATAATGGGAACTTTAATGAAACGGTGCGTATGGGAATAGAAGCGTGGCGTGTGATGATTGGACATGGGCAATCAAACAGTAACAATTCTCATGCAAGGCAGAAAACGACAACAGCCAAACGTGTTTCTGGAAAAGCTCTAGGGTTTTGCAACAGTGTTCATCTCCTTCAATCGATCAAAAAATTTTTGTGCCCAGAAAATGAAATCCAACACATCATTAGAACCAGTAAACCACACACATCATGAATCCAGCCATAGTTTTCAATAAATCGAACCACACAACACGAATCATGCAAGAACATATTCATATGTGAAATTTCATGTCAACATAACTTTGAGAATATACAACCATTTTCTATGATTCAAGTCTCAGAATGACCAGCATAGCAAGCTCTATCATAAGCATATCAGAGTTTTTGGAAATAAGAGGATCGAGTTCTTACCAAATTCAGAGCACAGTGATGATGCAGTTGTGATTCAGTGATTCTTTGGTCGTTTTGTGATGAAACAGATGAAGCTTCAGGCTTGCTTTGGTGAATGGTCAAAAGACTTCAACTCAAGAAGGCTCAAAACAGCTCTAAACAATGTCTGCCATGGAAGAGCTCTTTGAAAACAGCCTGTGTTCTGTGCTTACAGTGGTGACATAAGGCTTCCAATGAGCTCTAGAGTGATGGTATGTGATGTAGCAGTCAAGGCCAAGCTCGAGTCCTTTGAGTTTTTTGGAGAAAAGTTCAAAATGCACAAAGTGAGATCATGAGAGAAATGGAATTTCTGTTTTGGTATGCTGGCTGCTAGGGTTGCAATTGACAGAAAATGTGTTATATATTTGCTGTTTAGTGAGCTAAGTAGGATTAGTTGATGTTGTAATTGGGATTTGGCTCAAATGACATGTTTTGCCAAAATTGCTAAAACACAAATCAAGTTGGTATGGGGGTAGGTGCTGCACGAATTTGGGCTTGGCAAACATGTCTCAAATGACATTTCAAAACATTCCCAATTGGCCAAAATGATTAAAAATGATTATTTGGAAAAGTCAAATTTCAACCTCACTTGAAATTAATTCAAGCAAGTTCAAAAAGGCCATTTTGAATGGTGATGTTTTAATGCATGATGATGAAATTTTTGGAAAGAGGGGATCAAATGTGACTTGTAGGAAAAACCCCCACCAAATTTGGCCAAATGGTTTGAGAGATATGGCCTTTTGAAGTTCACAAATTTTTGAAAATGATTTATTCATATCTTGCCAACCATACATGGGAATTGAGTGTTCTTGGACTTTTTGAAAATGGGAGAACAAGATCTTCAACTTTAATGTTGGGCAAAAATTCATTTGAAGCTTGTATCATGATGCAAGATTAAGATCAAGAAGTTTCCATTTTTGGCAGGTGAAAATTACAGGTCAAGTTTCTATTTCTGGAAATTTCTTGTTTGACTTCAAATTCTTCCATGATGGTGTTTGACATGATATATGAGGCCTATATGGACATGAATGAACTCCCTCAAACCAATTCCCATCATCAAATCACTGATTAAATCCACAGTTGACCAAGTTTGACTTTTCTAGGGTTTTGCTTGATTGAACCACTTCTGATGAATTCCAAACCCTAATTCCTTGAGATCTTGATTCCAAATGATATCACAACATATATGAACTCTTGATTATTGATCATGGTACCCAAATTCTTCAAGAATGGCCACCATCCACTGCTTAATGGCTGATTTGACTGTTTGACTGATGATTGCTTCATCTGCAAGTAACATGGTTAGCTGACAATATTTTTGTACTTTTTGGTTAGTAAACATGTGAAAAGCAAAGATATACAAATGCAAAGCATGCTTGGTGATCAAGAACCAAACTCACAAGACAAACCACCCACTAGGAGGGAAGCTAGGGCATGCAATGATCCTTGAGGCCATGATATGATATGGTATGGGCCATGAGGGATCTTAGGGCAAAAATTGGGGTCTTACAGATGCCCCTATTTAAGGTCATTCTAGCCGGAGAAGTGAAGTTTAGAAATCTTCATCTTGACGCGGTAGAATGGGCTTAAATAACAGTAATGAGACAAATTTTGGTCCCTAAGAGACCTCATGATGCAAATGTATGCATGCAAAAGACACAGATTCTGTGGGGAATACGATTCACACAGAAGAAAAGACGATCCATCGGAGTAATATGCACACCAGGAACAGAGACTCTAACAGGACTCTAGTTGGGGATAGTAAGAAAAAGAAATGCGTGAACAAGACACGACTCGGGTTAGGGAACAGAAAACAGACTGGAGACCTCACTGGGGGAGTGAAAGACTCACACTGGGGAAAAGAAAATCAAAGGAAAATAAATCCATTGGAGAGACACAAACTGACTCCTGGGAAGAAGCAAAAGGAACTCCACTGGGGAAGCACCAAAGGAATGAGATGTTACCGGTATAAGGGTAACAAACTCAGGAAGAATGAATATCTAAGACCGGTATAAGGGTGAGAGATATCAATCAGCCAACATCTGAGAAAGACCTGAAAAGGTACATAAACTCAGGAAAATCTGACTCCACAGGGGACCAAGGTCATAATAGGGAGCAGAAAGGAAGGAACACCAGGGATACCGGTTACTGGGTATATAATAGGTGACCGACCGAAACGTGAATTGGTATATATGCCAAAACACTCATCATCCGAAAGGAGGGCTTGAAAAAGCAAATCGACTTACAGGATGGACATTCGAATCCACGACGGGAAAACGAATCTTACTCAACTGGGGACACAAACCCAAAGGAGTGCATGAGATACAATATCCATTACCGGCAGACCGTGGATAAGGATACTCGCATGAGATATATTATCTATTACCGTCAGAACGTAGATAATAAACTCGCATGGTAAGAAACACCAGAGATACCGGTTACTGGGTATATAATAGGTGATCTACCGAAAACGTGAATTGGTATATATGCCAAAACACTCATCATCCAGAACACAAACTGGTTAAAGGATGGATATTCGATTCTACAAAGAATACGAATCTTGCTCAGCTGGGGAAAATCAACAAAGGATTCCAACTAAAGAGCGCATGAGACATATTATTCATTACTGGCAGACCGTGAATAATATACTCGAAAGGAAAAGACACCAGAGATACCGAAGTATATGATAGGTGACTAACAAAAAAAAAAGAGACAATCGATACCAAGCATCCGGGTAAACGAAAGACAACTCTAAGGGATAAATTGCAAGCATCCGGCAATTATCCGACAACAAAGAAATATTCAATTCCACAAAGGGAAATAACGAATCTTACACGACTAGGGAAACACAAAAGGCTTCAACAGAAGAGTGCATGAGATATATTATTCATTACCGGCAGACCGTGAATAATATACTCGAAAGGAAAAGACACCAGAGATACCGAAGTATATAATAGGTGACTAACCGAAAAGAGAGACAATCGATACCAAGCATCCGGGTAAACGAAAGACGACTCAAGGGGATAAATTGCAAGCATCCGGAAATTATCCAACAACAAAGAAATATTCGATTCCACAAAGGTAAATAACGAATCCTACTCAACAAGGGAAACACAAAAGGTTTCGACTGAAGAGTGCATGAGATATATTATTCATTACCGGCAGACCGTGAATAATATACTCGAAAGGAAAAGACACCAGAGATACCGAAGTATATAATAGGTGACTAACCGAAAAGAGAGACAATCGATACCAAGCATCCGGGTAAACGAAAGACGACTCAAGGGGATAAATTGCAAGCATCCGGCAATTATCCAACAACAAAGAAATATTCGATTCCACAAAGGTAAATAACGAATCCTACTCAACAAGGGAAACACAAAAGGTTTCGACTGAAGAGTGCATGAGATATATTATTCATTACCGGCAGACCGTGAATAATATACTCGAAAGGAAAAGACACCAGAGATACCGAAGTATATAATAGGTGACTAACCGAAAAGAGAGACAATCGATACCAAGCATCCGGGTAAACGAAAGATAACTCAAAGGGATAATTGCAAGCATCCGGCAATTATCCGACAACAAAGAGATATTCGATTCCACAAAGGGAAATAACGAATCTTACTCGACAAAGGAAACACGAAAGGCTTCGACTGAAGAGTGCATGAGATATATTATTCATTACCGGCAGACCGTGAATAATATACTCGAAAGGAAAGTTATCCACAACCGGTTACTGGGTTAATAAAGGATAAATCATCCGAAAAGAAAGGCATCGGGATACCAAACTAGGTATATAATGATGACCAATCAAGAGGAGCAACAGACATTACCAATCAAAAGGGTAAATGAAAGGCAATCTGCTGAGGAATCACTGGTGAAAATCAATGATCCAGGGATGAATTGCGTAACATCAATTATCCACAACAACAGGTTAGGGATATAATGATGACAATCAAATATCCGGGGAACGCAATCACTGACAGAAGGTGAAAGGACCCACTGGGGATAAAATTGCTAGCATACGGCAATTATCCACAAAAGATTTGCTAGGGATACAAGTGCTTATCTGAGCAACTTATCCGAGCAAAGGAAACTCAACATCAAGAACTAGATGGAGATAACCACAAATTTAGGGTTTACATCTACCGAATACGGGGTAGAAAACCAACAACTCCGCGTGGGGATAGAACAAATCACAAATCCGCACGGGGAACCAAAATAGGGTTTATAACAAACCACAAACTGCTGGAGCAGGAAAGTAGGATTTACAACTACCGACTGTGGTAGAAAACCAACAAATCTGGCTGGGGAATAAAAGGTGTATAACCACAAATTCCGCCAAGAAACCAGGAAAAATAGGACTTATAACTACCGGTATGAGGGTAGAGGCCCGAAAAATTCCGCTGGGGAACAACCCACTGGGAAACACAAGACTTTTGACAAATAGCCAATTCGGGAATAATCCAAAAAGGCAGACTGAATCAAGACATGTCCTAATGAGGATGTAACTCAAATAGGAAAATCCATCCCAATACATGCGTTGGGAGGAAACGGAAGAAACCGTCATCCACGAGGATATATCTCAGTGGGGAACTGCAAAAGGAAGGACAAACACATTTTCTGCTTATGGGGCTGACTCTATATGGAGAGATTTTAAAACACCCGACATCTGCTTGGGGAGATCTGTAAAGAGATCTATATCACCCGAAAGCAGGGAATAACAAACAAAGGATACGTGGCAGTAAATGCAACATGAATATCTGAATGTTTATGAGCATGCATGAATATGCGTGATTTATGTTTGATGAATGCTGACAAAACAGACATATCTAACACAAACAGGTCCAGGAATCAGACGCCCGGTATTATACTTCCAGGGGAAAAACCAACTGGAGAGCCAATTTGCGGAGATCTACATGCTGAAAAGCAAAGATCTGCGAATACTGCTGGAGAAGCAGAGGATCGGAGATATCGGGGAACAACCCAATCCGGACACAGAAAGTCACAACGGGCAAAAACAGCCACCAAGAAAAATCTGTCGGGGAACAAGAGAAAATCCAAGATATCTGCAGGGGATCCCAATGTCAACTGAGAAACAAAAGGTGCATTGCATAAGCACGAACTGCTGTAGAAGCAACTCCACATAACTCCGCTGGGGGAACAACCCACTGAGGGAGAATGATATCATCCAAATAGAATCTAACTGCATAAGCAACTCTACTGGGAAAAACTGTCGGCTACTCTCTTGGGGAACAAACCACTGAGGGAGGACAGATCAAACAAGTAGATTCAACAAACCAATCCACTCGGGGAGAATACACATAGCAAACTGATCACAACAAGTAGATTCTGCAATATAAGCCACTCTACTGGGGATCACAAATAGTCAGGAAATCAATCCGTTCACTGGAGGCCAAAGCCATCATCCGACCATACTGGGGATTGAAGGAGTATTCAACAGGCAAAACTGCCACAACAAACACTCTGCAGACTAAGCTGAGGAAAAGATTGATGAAATACTGGGATGTCAACCCAAATCAACCACTGAGTAGGAAAATAAATCCTGCTCTGCTGAAGAGAAAAACTCTGATGGAGAGATAACAACAATTCCGCAGACGACTTCGCCGGGGAAAAGGTAAAGCACCGGGTATCAAACCACTGACTTACCAAGCCTTTTAAAAGGAAAGCGATTGTGCTGAGGAAACAGACAACTCCGCTGGCAACTGCACTGGGAAGAGTGACAACAACTCTGCTCGCGAATCCGATGGGGACATCAACAACAGCTCTACTCGTGACTGTGTTGAGGAGACAAATAAAGTCTGGGGATATCAACCCACTGGAGAAAGTGACGGGGCACCAAGATGACAGACCATCAACCACCGAAACTTCTACAAGAAAAACAAACATGCTAGGGAAGATTGCTGCTGGAGAAAACGAAGTCTTCAACAACGCTCTGCTTGCGACTATACTGGGGAACAACCCCAACAACAAATCTGCCTGAGGAACAACCTCAACAAGGATCTGAAGAAAGAAGATACCACCAAACCAGGAATATGAACAAATGTCTTACCTGTTGGAAATCATGCCACCCTCGGGAGAGCACTGAGATATTCTTGAGCATCCTTTCAATCTTGTGAATGTTCACTTTGTTTAAAACAACAATTTTGAAAAATTTGATTTGTTTAAAACAATGACATTTTATCAATTTAAAACATGCAAAACATTTGTTGAATTGAAACAAATAAGAGTGCAAATAATTGGATAAAAAGCTCAAATTGATTTGATGGAATGGTAGCCTGCAAATGGCAATACTCCATAGATCTGTACAAATTTGAAATCAGTGATATATATTGGAAGAGGGCTACATTGAACATAATGATCCTTTCTCCACCAATTTGAATCTCGATGTATCCGAAGCTTTAGTTGACGACGAATCGAGAATCTTCCGACGAAATGACGACTGGTGAAACAGAAAGTCTTGTCAGGATGCAGTTACTTGCCAAATCCCTAATTTTTGCCTAGATTGCCCCAGGATGAGGTACTCAATCTAGCGGGATGCAAATATATTCTATTTTTTTTCAAGTCTCTAATTTTTGCCTGGATTACCCTTGCGGGTTCTCCACCGAGACGCTCATTTTTGCCTAAGCCGCCCCTTCGGGTTTTCAACTTAGCGAGCAATTCTGTTTTTTTTTCATTTGCATATACTTTTTTTTTAGGCAAAGTATCTCTTGACTGCATCTGAATTCACAGGACGAGTGAAATCCTCCCCGTCCATTTTTGTAAGCATCAAAGCACCGCCTGAAAAGGCTCTCTTAACAACATATGGACCCTCGTAGTTTGGAGTCCACTTGCCCCTGGAATCGGGCGTGAAAGACAAAACTTTCTTGAGCACAAGGTCACCTTCTCGGAACACACGAGGCTTGACCTTCTTATCAAATGCTTTCTTCATTCTCTGCTGATATAACTGACCATGGCACATGGCAGTCAATCTCTTCTCTTCAATCAAATTCAACTGGTCGTAACGACTCTGAATCCATTCAGCATCAGTCAACTTGGCTTCCATCAAGACTCGCATTGATGGGATCTCCATCTCTACTGGGAGAACGGCTTCCATGCCATAGACAAGAGAGAAAGGGGTTGCCCCTGTTGAAGTGCGTACAGACGTACGATATCCATGCAAAGCAAATGGCAGCATCTCATGCCAATCTTTGTACGTGACAGTCATCTTCTGGATAATTCTCTTGATATTCTTATTAGCAGCTTCAACAGCCCCATTCATCTTAGGTCTGTAGGGAGAGGAATTATGGTGTGCAATCTTGAATTCAGCGTACAACTCATCCATCATCTTGTTATTCATATTGGATCCATTATCAGTAATGATCCTCTCTGGCACACCATAACGGCAAATCAGCTGGTTCTTGATAAACTTCACAACCACCTGTCTGGTTACATTCGCATACGAAGCGGCTTCAACCCATTTGGTGAAGTAATCAATTGCTACGAGGATAAACCGGTGTCCGTTGGATGCTTTCGGCTCAATCATGCCGATCATGTCGATTCCCCACATAGAGAAAGGCCATGGTGATGAAATCACATTCAGAAGTGTCGGAGGAATATGAATCTTATCCGCATAAATTTGACACTTGTGACATTTCTTCACATACTTGCAACAGTCAGACTCCATTGTCAGCCAATAGTAGCCTGCTCTCAGCATCTTCTTAGCCATGGCATGTCCATTGGAATGAGTACCAAATGAACCCTCATGGACCTCAGTCATCAACAGGTTTGCTTCGTGTCTATCCACGCATTTGAGCAAAACCATATCAAAATTTCTCTTATACGGCACTTCACCACTGAGGTAGAAACTGCCTGACAACCTTCTCAAAGTTTTCCTATCTTTCACAGATGCCCCAGGCGGGTAAACCTGGTTCTGGAGGAAATTCTTGATATCAAAATACCAAGGCTTGTCATCTTTCACTTCTTCGATCGCAAATATGTGAGCTGGTCTGTCCAAGCGCATCACAGTAATATTGGGGACATCATTCCACCATCTGACTACTATCATGGAAGCAAGCGTAGCAAGGGCATCTGCCATCCGATTATCCTCTCGAGGAATATGATAAAATTCAACTTCTGTGAAGAATGTTGAAATTCTCCTTGCATAATCTCTGTACGGAATGAGACCTGGCTGATTCGTCTCCCATTCACCCTTGATCTGATTGACAACCAAGGCCGAATCACCATAGACATCAAGATACTTGATTCTCAAGTTAATGCATTCTTCAAGTCCCATAATACAGGCTTCATACTCCGCCATATTATTCGTGCATTTGAAAGTTAGCCTTGCTGTAAACGGAATGTGTGAACCTTGAGGAGTAATGATCACTGCCCCAATTCCATTCCCATATTGATTAACAGCGCCATCAAACACCATCGTCCATCTGGAACCAGGTTCTGGACCTTCATCAAGTGTAGGCTCATCGCAATCTTTCATCTTCAAATACAGAATTTCCTCGTCCGGGAAGTCATACTGAACAGACTGATGATCTTCAATCGGCTGGTGCGCTAAATGGTCAGCCAAGATACTACCTTTGATAGCTTTCTGAGCTCGATACTCAATATCATACTCAGACAACAACATCTGCCAACGAGCAATCCTCCCAGTCGAAGCAGGCTTCTCAATGATATACTTAATTGGATCCATTCTGGATATCAACCAAGTTGTATGATTTATCATGTACTGGCGCAAACGCTTAGCAGCCCAAGCCAAAGCACAGCACGTCTTCTCAAGCGTAGAGTACCGAGACTCACAATCAGTAAACTTCTTACTGAGGTAGTAGATAGCAAATTCCTTCCTCCCTGATTCATCTTGTTGACCGAGTACACAACCCATCGAGTCTTCAAGAACTGTCAAATACATAATCAGAGGTCTTCCTTCCACAGGCGGAGACAAAATCGGAGGTTCAGACAGATAATCTTTGATACTGTCGAAAGCTTTCTGGCAATCCTCGGTCCAATCATGAGACTGATCTTTCCGGAGGAGCTTGAATATCGGCGCACATGTGGCAGTCATGTGGGATATAAATCTGGAAATGTAGTTCAAGCGGCCAAGAAAACCTCGGACTTGCTTCTCAGTTTTGGGTGCGGGCATCTCTTGTATTGCTTTGACCTTTGCAGGATCAACTTCAATACCTCTTTCACTTACCACAAAACCCAACAACTTGCCGGAACGGACTCCAAAGGTACATTTGTTTGGATTCAGGCGAAGTTTGAACTTCCTCAGACGCTGAAAAAGCTTCAACAAATGCTCAACATGTTCAACTTCCGTTCGGGACTTAGCAATCATATCATCAACATAGACCTCTATCTCCTTGTGCATCATATCATGAAACAAGGTAGTCATAGCTCGTTGATACGTGGCTCCGGCGTTCTTCAAACCGAAGGGCATCACTCGATAACAGAATGTTCCCCAAGGTGTGATGAATGTTGTCTTCTCCATATCCTCTGGTGCCATCTTGATTTGATTATATCCGGAAAATCCGTCCATAAAGGAAAAGACTTTGAATTTAGCTGTATTGTCTACCAACATGTCGATGTGCGGTAGAGGAAAATCATCTTTGGGAC
This sequence comes from Lathyrus oleraceus, assembly GCF_024323335.1. NCBI lineage: Eukaryota > Viridiplantae > Streptophyta > Magnoliopsida > Fabales > Fabaceae > Lathyrus > Lathyrus oleraceus. The sequence continues at coordinate 429,777,389 of NC_066585.1, read as the reverse complement.
TAGCTTTATTCAAATCTCTGTAGTCAACGCACATACGGACTTTTCCGTCCTTCTTAGGAACATGCACAATATTGGCCACCCATTGAGGATATGTAGAAGTCACCAGAAACCCCGCATCAATTTGCTTCTGAACTTCCACTTTGATCTTCACTGCCATATCTGGATGAGTTCTTCTGAGCTTCTGCTTCACAGGCACGCACTCAGGCTTCAAAGGCAGGAAATGTTGCACAATATCTGTATCTAAACCCGGCATGTCTTCATAGGACCAAGCAAAGATATCTGAATATTCTCGTAGCAAGCTGATCAAATCTTCCTTAACAGACCCTTCAAGAAGTGCCCCAATCTTCACCAGGCGAACACAATCCTCAGACCCCAAGTTGACTGTTTCCAAGTCTTCGAGATGCGGCTGAATGATCTTCTCTTCGTGCTCAAGGAGACGAGTGATCTCATCAGGAATCCCTTCAACATCATCTTCCTCGGCCTCAAATACAGGGAATTCAAAATTGGGAGATGGCGTTGGATCATTATGTTCAATGGGTTTTAGGATCAACCTGCATAATGATTTTGGTTAGGGAAAAACTTCAGAACTTAAACAAGCAAATCATTATGCAGATGAAAAATGTTTGATTTTATTTTTGTTTTTATGGTTTTTTGTGATCACTGATTTCATAATGAAAAGCAAAAAGTGAAAACAAAGGAAAAACAAATGTTTAACAATGCAAAAATTGAATGAAAACATCATTGTATATATGCTTTGCCAACAATGTCATCACTTCTCCTTTTGGCATGGGAGAAGGGTTTTAAACAAAGTGAACAATTTACTCTGATCTATGGATAACTGTAGGAACATCCACAGCGACCCAATTGTGGCAGATACCACCAGGAATAACAAAATTGTTCATGTCCTCTGCATCTTCTTCAATGATAGCAGCAGCTTCCTCTTCTTCAGGTTGATCAGCATAGATGAATCCTCCACTCGTGAACAAACCTTGCTCATTGCATGCCCCAGAACAGTAGCCAATGCCAGCCCGGGATCGGTTATCTTCAAGCTCAAGCACTTTCCCTAATCCAGCAACTGCACCACATTCAATGGCCAGCTTAGCATCACGGTAGGAAGTGAATGAAGGAAACTTCTTCTCGATTGGTTCATCAATAGATAAAGCTTGGAATGGAGTTCCAACTTCATCCTCTGCGTCAATGTACGAGAAAGAAGACAGATGGCTAACCAGGAGAGCCTTTTCTCCCCCTACTACAACCAATTTCTTGTTCTTGACAAATTTCAGCTTCTGGTGTAGGGTGGATGTCACGGCGCCAGCCTCGTGAATCCATGGTCTGCCCAAGAGACAGCTATAAGATGGGTGGATATCCATTACTTGAAAAGTAACTTGGAAATCACTTGGTCCTATCTTGATTGGGAGATCAACTTCTCCAATCACGGTCTTGCGCGACCCATCGAATGCTTTCACAACAACCCCACTCTGCCTCATAGGAGGACCTTGATATGACAGTCTAGAGAGTGTGGATTTTGGCAATACATTAAGAGAAGATCCAGTGTTCACCAGCACATTGGACATTGCATCTGACTTGCAATTCATGGAGATATGTAAGGCCATGTTGTGGTCTCTTCCCTCCTCAGGGAGATCAGCGTCACAAAAGCTCAAAGTGTTGCAAGCGGTGATGTTTGCAACAATACTATCAAACTGCTCAAGGGTGACGTCATGATCAACATACGCCAGGTCCAAGACTTTCTGCAGAGACTCCCTATGGGGTTCTGAATTCATCAGCAGAGAAAGAATAGAAATCTTGGATGGTGTGTGTAGAAGCTGGTCTACAACGTTGTACTCACTCTTTCTGATGAGCCTCAGCATCTCATCAGATTCTTCATCTACAATGCCACTCGGGCCAACTGAAGAAACAGGAGTCCTTTGTACAGAGGAGGAGGGTTTGGCGGCATCAAGTGCCGGATTCTGAATTTTGGCAGCGGTCCCCACAGGACGCTCAACAGATTCAGAAGAAACAGCAGGAGCTTTGGCAGGTGCAGAAAATACACGACCACTTCGGGTCAACCCACTGACACCAGCTACATTAGTCACGGAAGTGGAAGGCAAAGGCACTTCGAACCCATCCTGGACAGCGACAGGATTGTACCGGAATGGCACAGCTCGATCAGAGGAATAGGGCACAGGGCCTGCAGGTTTGATGATCAAAGAAGGGGAAGCCTTAAGCTTGTTGCTATTATAACGGATAACAACCGGCTCAGGCAGTTTGAACACTGGTGAGATGACATTCACTTCAGGCTCAATTTCATCAACATTGCGATTTTGCAGAATCTCAATGGTGCCTTCATTCAACATTTTCTGAAGCTCTTTGCGGACCTGGTCGCAACCCAAGCGGTTAACTGAACAGACGCGGCACTTGTCGTGGTTATGCTCCAAGTAGCTGTACTGACACAGCATCCGATGTAATTCAACCAACGACTGCCTGATATGGCTTACATATCTAACCTTGTACTTCCCAAGGCATTCCTGAATCATATTCACAGACTTCCCATGCGAAGGCAATGGGTTCTTGGTGACGTTCGGGTTTGAGTCTTCAAAACTCAGAATTCCACTTCTCATAAGGTCTTGCACCTTAGTATTCAGTGGGAAACAGTTCTCTACATTGTGGCCCGGAGCACCGGAATGATAGATACAATGCTGGTCTGGTTTGTACCACCATTGCGGATTTGCAGGAATGGCAGGAGGATCCCTGGGAGAAACCAATTTCCTTTCCAACAAGGAAGGATAAAGCTCTGCATATGTCATAGGAATTGGGTCGAAGTTGACCTTCTTCCTATCATAATTCACATTAGCTTGATTGGTTGTACTTCCACGAGGCTGGTAAGCCTGTTGCTGTGGACGTTGCTGTTGTTGTTGGTATTGCGGTTGCTGATATTGCTGCTGATGCTGATACTGTGGATGTTGATATTGCTGAGCATTATCTTTGAATACAGGTGCTATATGAGCCACCTGGTGCTGATGTCCGGCACGATGTGCAGGCTTCCTCTGAACAGAGGGTCTTCTATGTTTAGGCTGAGACTGCACAACATGTGCTTCCCCTTCTTTCCTCTTAAACGCCCCATATCGTTTAGAGGAAGAGCTATCATCCTTAGCCAACCGTCCTTCACGGACACCTTCTTCGAGACGCATCCCCATGTTCACCATCTCGGTGAAATCAGAGGGAGCGCTTGCTACCATCCGCTCATAATAAAATGAGCCAAGAGTTTTCAGAAAGATCTTGGTCATTTCTTTCTCTTCTAGCGGTGGAGTGATTTGAGCTGCCAGCTCTCGCCACCTCTGGGCGTACTCCTTGAACGATTCCTTGTCTTTCTGCGACATGGACCTGAGTTGATCTCGGTCAGGCGCCATATCGACGTTGTACTTATATTGCTTGACGAAAGCTTCGCCAAGGTCGTTGAAAGATCGGATGTTGGCACTGTCCAGGCTCATGTACCATCTGAGCGCGGCACCGGATAAGCTGTCTTGGAAATAATGAATCAGAAGTTGATCATTATCTGTCTGAGTCGACATCTTCCTGGCGTACATGACCAGGTGAGCTAGTGGACAGGTGTTCCCCTTGTACTTTTCAAAGTCCGGGACCTTGAATTTGATTGGTATCTTCACACCGGGAACTAAGCAAAGTTCGGCTGCAGACTTGCCGAAGAGATCTTTGCCTCGAAGAGTCCTCAATTCCTTTCTCAGCTCAAGGAATTGGTCGTTCATGGCATCCATCTTTTCATGAACGTCTGAGCCCTCAGATGGCTCAGAGTGATAGATGGTGTCGTCTACCCTGGGCATGGTATGCACGACAGGAGGAGCGGGAACAGGGACCGGGCTAGATGCCGGCATATGAGCAAATGTTGGCGCAAGAATATCTGGCATAAAGCCTGGAGGCATCCCCCAAGGGAACCCGGCTGGCATGGCATTGGGCGCATGGGCGCTGACTGGCACTGTAGAAGTGGCTATCTCTGATATAACTGTCCTCTGAGCAGGAGTTGCGGGAGTCGGAGTAGGTTGATTTTGAGCAGCAAGAAGTTGCTCCATCAAAGCGCCAAGTCTGGCGACCTCTTCCTTCAATTCCCTATTCTCTTGTTCCAATTGCTCCATGACTCTGGCAGAGTTGACTCGCGTATAATACCGGTGAGTCAGCTTGTCTTCAAAATAAATGAAGAACAGAGGGTTAGGAACAGAAGACCAGAAACAAAGGGTACCTGCTTATGCAAGAATGATGCATGAAATGCTTGTGCAAATGCTTTGTTTTCAAGGAACCCTTAGGGTATTATTTGCAATATTTTGAATTGTTAAAGCATTTTAATTACCCATGGAAAATATTTCATTCAAAATATCAAGACAAAGAAGTACATCATACTTTAATCATTACAAAGAGAAAAGGTAAATGACATCCTATGGATCCCTAGAAGCTCGGGATGCTGGAAGACGAGAAGTGCACAACTTCTTGATCTTTCTCTCATAGGCCGCTTCCATGTCAGCTTTCTCCTTAGCAAGTTGATCATACTTCCTTTTCCAGGATTTGGAAGACTGAGGAAGCAGAGATGTCCAAGTGTCGTTCGGATCGTCGATCACTCGGTGCTCGAGGAACTCAATCATAGCGTCCTTCTCCTTAAGCTGCTGCAGCAATTCCTCCCTTTCACGGATCCAAGCACGCGAAAGGTCTTCTTCTCTCAACTCCTCTACACGTTGGGTAGGGAGGGTTGAAGGCCCAGCCACATCCAACGGTGTAGGTCTCGGATGATCATACGGCATCAGGTAGGTAGCAGCCCTTTGTCTGACCCAAGAGGTGTAAGGCTCCAAAGCAATGCAGTTCTTTGGACCCAACTCGTTCCTACTCTTCTTGCGAATACTGCGCCAAGCACGGACAAATCTGGCTTTCAGGCCTTGGGGATCTTTACCCTCCAGAAAGAATACACCTTCTAACAGAAGGTTATGGGGTTTATCCTTTAGGGGGAACCCAAGCTGACGACGTGCGAGAATAGGATTGTAGCTAATCCCACCACATGTACCAAGAAGAGGCACATTAGGGAATTCACCACAATAGTCGATGATCTGAACGGTATCATACACGCGATCATACCAGGTGATATCATCATTGGTGAGAGACATGAGTCTCTGAGACCACCGTAGACATCCCTTGTTCTCCTTGAAAGCAACTGTCTGCGGCAAGTGCGAAATAAACCACTTGTACAGCAGGGGTAGACAGCAGACAATAACTCCTCCTCCTTTTGCATTCCTGGAGTGCAAGGAAATATAGGCATCGCCCAACAAAGTCGGAACCGGATTAAGAACTGAGAAGATCCTAATAGCATTCATGTCCACGAACTTGTCGAAGTTAGGAAATAGCACTAATCCATAGATGAGTAGCACAAACAGAGCCTCAAAGGCATCCTCACTCATGTCCTTCCCATAAAATGTAGCTTGGGCAATGAGGAACTCGGAAGGAAAACCCTGAATTCCGCCTTTGGTAGTCAGATTAGCTCTAATCAACTCTTCATCTATGTGCAACAAGCTGGCAATCTCTCGAGCAGATGGAATATCTTCTAAGCCACTGAACGGCACTTGGTCCAGAATCGGAATCCCAATAAGGTGAGAATATTCCTCCAAAGTTGGCAACAACTGGAAGTCCGGAAATAAGAAGCAGTGATGCAACGGATCGTAGAACTGAGCTAGAGTACTCATCAACCCTTCATCAACCTGAGTAGTCAGCAGAGGTAGAAGCTTCCCATAGCGAGCTTTAAAACCCAAGGGATCTAATACACACGATGTCAGATTCCTTAACTCTTTTACATCGGGCTGTCTAAAGCTGTACTTCTTTGTATGCCTTTTCGGTCTTTCCATGTCTGAAAATTTTGCAAATAAACCCTTTAAGGTCCTTGAAAATTTTCTTTTTTGATGACATGAAGTGCAGATGAATGCATGAATGTATGAATGCAACAAACACACTCAAGGATCAAGCAAAGCACACCAAGCAAAGGTCATGGGAAAGCTCATTGTATCCCTAATATCAATCATCCATTTTGGTGGATTTAGGTTTTCACCTTATCGACACCCAAGTTCCATTGATATTAACGGTACATGAACCGGCTCGAACACCCTTAATATCAACCAGCCGCTTTGGTGGATTTTAGGTTTTACACCTGATCCGGGATCCATTGATATTAACGGTGTCTAAACGACTCAACCATGAATCACGGGTTTGTTGAGAGTCACGAGCATGGAGTCTCGGTTAAAAACCACCCATAGGGAGTGTACTAGGGTTTAAACCTGCCAGACATGTTCTATCAGAGGTTCCCATAATCATCGTTCCATCTTTCGAATATTATCGGAGGAACGAATACTCGTATTCCAAGAATATTCTCAAGAGAAACTCTTATGAGTGTAGTATCGCGTGACAATCGTATCAGAACTGACATCTGAACGACCTCCGCACTACGGTCCTAAAAATAGGCCAAGATGGGTTTGGTAAACTACGGTCCTTGGCTTCTGCGGAACACGATTGAAAGAATAATGCCTATCCACAAATAACTTGTGTGACATTATTAGTCCAACATGACCTCCACCAAGTGAATGGACTCGCAAGTCAACTGGCTAAGGAATACTCCACACCAGTCAACAAGACTATGCCATTCTCCTATCCTAGAGTGCACTCGAGTTCGGGTATAGAACTCATCTCACAGATCACCAAAGCAAACAACAATTGTATATCAAGCAATTCAAACATTACAATCAATACAGTCATCCCAAATTATACAAAAATATGTCATATAACAAATAACAATATAGCACAACAAGGGTGAAAAGTAGGCAATACCACCAAGGATCCTGTCTCCCCAGCAGAGTCGCCACTTTTCTGTAGCGGTGTATTGGTCGCTATATGATCTATCGATTAAATCATAAGCAAGGTATACAAAGATTTCGAGTCGCCACCGCACTTTTATTTATCCAAAGGACTGGCTAAAAAGCGAACAAAAGCCTAAGAAGTTTTACACGTAGAAAACTAATAAAAAGATCAGAGAGTCTGGGTAAGGGGTAAATTACGCAATGGGAAGGTGTTAGGCACCCACTACGTCCTAGGTACTCCTAGGGAGCCCTTTTCACACTTGTTGTATAAAATTGTTATTTGTTATGACATAAATATTGTGCAAACATGATTGGGATGATGAGAAAAGAATATACAATTTTTATTGGGTTTGAACGGATGAACCCGTTGCCTACGTACCTTCCATCAAAGGTAAGGATCAAAACGCCGTAGTTCGGCTAAAAAACTTCCAAAAGTTAGTGGATTCAATTTTAAACACAAGCCCTAAGGTCTTACGTTATCCACGGGAGAAAACTCAACCTTATACAAACAACAGGTCCACCATGTGAGAACAGCTTCAACTTGCTAGTGAGGGGTTAACCCTATAATAAGCAAGGAAGACTTACAATTCAATCAACTAAGGACAAATAGGTGAGATTGACATCAACCAACTAAGATAAATCAAACCTATAGCTCGTGTATGAAAAGATTAACAATGGACAAAGCCAGAACAATTGAATGGGTGAAGTTAATTGATTGTGATTATGAAAATGAAGTCAAAGTATGATTAAGATTAATTCAAAGAAGTATTATGAAATGGAGTTTGAAAAAAGAGTCAAGGACTTGGGTCCAGGTTTTTAATTTGAAAACATGAAGATGTTTGCACAATTTCTATCTCAAATTTGAAAGTAATGTGTGAAAAGGTTTAGGACATAATGGGGATGAATGGATGAAGATGGGTTGTAAAACTTCTTAGAAGGTTCACCTCTTGAAATCATATAGAAGATGATTCAAGTGTGTCCTTTGGAATGGGCAATAAGCAATAACAAAGTAAGCAAACAAATGATACCGGATGCCACTCAATGGTCTTACTCCAATCTCACAAACAAAAAGCGGATACCGGATACCAATAGATGGATTTACACCAATCTCCTAAAACAGAAATGGATATCAGAGGCCACTCAATGGACTTATACTAATCTCCTCAACAAAGAAAATGAAAGAAAGTGGATACCGGATGCCAATCTATCTGGACTTATACCAATCTCCAACAAAGGAAACATTGGGATGTCAGATGCCAATTTATCTGGGCTTACTCTAATCTCCAACACATGATCATAGGAATACAAATGCCAAATTACACGGACTTATAATTGCATCCTCACAGAAGTAAAACATGGATGTCAGATGCCAATTTATCTGGGCTTACTCTAATCTCCACAGTATGGTCCTAGGAATACAAATGCCACATCACAGGGACTTATAATTGCATCCTCACATACAATCAAACAAATGCATCAAGCAAAGATAAGATGAGTGGCCAATGAAATGGTCTTACAACTCACTTCCATATCATAGAAACAATGGCCAAAGGAATGGTCTTACAGTTGTTCTCAATGGGAAACAAACAATGATAAATGATGTCACAAGGACAAATGAGATGATCATGCAATAATGAGCAATTAATGATGATAAATGCATAGAGCATACAAGCAAACATGTGCATATAAAGAAACAATCATTCAGTGAAAGCAATCAGCACACACTATAACCAAACAAGGAGGCTCATACAAGAGGGTTAGGCATTGAAGCCAACTGGAATAGGGTCAATGGTGCTCTTAACCTTGCCATTAAGGGGCTAAGGTGAAGCAGATGAAAGGATATGAGGGGTGTGCCTCATTGCTCTTATCCCTGATCAGGGAGAGCATTGAATATCAGAAGGCGTGGGAGTTCAGAAAGTAGGAACTCTCTCCACAGATTATTGACTCAATAGATCTTGGGCTAAGATCTCAATGCTACAACCATGTAATGGGAGCAAGGAGAAGACTCACAAAATAGTAGGAGATAGGTTGCATATCTCTTGGATTCTACCAATTGCCTTATTTGAAGGACTTTTCCTGCTTGGGACAAATATAAACACACACAAGCATTGCCTCTTAAGGAGGACTTCAGACAGTTGCATGGCCAAATAACAGGCCAGGTCTTCCAGACTACATGAAGAAAAGGGATTATACCTCAATGCAAATTTCTATATAGAAAAGCAAAGCAAGTTCAAAGAACTAAGCAACTAAAGGTACCTGAAATAGTCAAACAGAATCAGTACACAGTTCAAAAGTCAAACCAAAATGATGTAAGGGTTAACAGTCAAAACAAACAGACAAATGTGCCAAGCACAAGACTCAAAGCATATGAGTCAAGCAACCTACAAAACAAAGAGGTTAGCTCATGATAATCAAACAAGCTCAATCAAATTTTTATGATCTCTTTGAGGCAATTGCTTCTTAACCTGAAAACATGAACTCAATCATAAGCAATAAGACCACTAGGACAAGCCTAGGGTCAAAAGAGAATGAGAAAGTCAAAACAGCAAGTGACATCCAATCAAAATCAAATTCAAACATTTAAGAAGCAAGCTCAATTGGTTTCATGTTCATATCATGCATCATCATCATTTCATAAGCAAAAGAAGTCAAAGCATGGCAAATGAAAGCTCATAGAAGTCAACAGCAAGACTTAACTCAAAACCAATCATAAACATTTCTAAAAATCATCAAATAAATCATGATCAATCCTAATCCATAACATGACATACATATCAAATTTCAGCTCAATTGGATCATGGGAAGATGGTCAATGAAAATCAGAAAGTCAAAACAATTTCAAGCATGCTCAAAGAAGTCAACCAAACATGCATCAACTTCAAAAATTAATAACTCAGTGATAACAAATGAGAAATGAATGGGATCAACACCATGGCAAAGCTTAAGATGTCTAGTAATCACATACCAAATTTCATGTCCATCTAATAAAGTATGAGAATTTCACAAATGAAATGGCAACATGTATCATAAAAGTCAACATTTTGGTCAAACAGGGGAGAAAATCTCAAGCAACTAGGAAATGCCACAAATAATTCCAAGAAAATTCACATGTAAACTAGACATCCAAGAGTAGGTTCATGCAAAAATTCAGATCAATTGGAGGTCAAGAAGCATGGTATCAAAAATCATGAAGTTGCACATCAATGGTGTGATACAAATTGTCACTCCCTAATTCAAAAATTCATAACTCAATGACCAGATAAGATAAATTCACAAACTCTATACCAAAATCACCATGGATGAGTCTAGTTTATGCACAAAAAATTTTAGGGCCATTGGATAATGTATCATCATTTCACAATTGAATTGGTAAAAGGTACAAAATATTGATACATGAACAAAACCCTAATACCATTAAAAATCTACTCATCCAAAAAATCAGAAAAAATCATGATAAAAAAAGTAGAGATCAAGCAGAGCATAATGCAAAAATTTTCATGAAATTTGGATCACAAAAGATGATGATATGATTTTTGTAAGTTGATGAATCAAAATGAAATAAAAATTAAAGAAAATAAATGGATTAATGGATATTGTAACATGGCGTGGCAATTTTGTAAATAATGGGAACTTTAATGAAACGGTGCGATGGGAATAGAAGCGTGGCGTGTGATGATTGAACATGGGCAATCAAACAGTAACAATTCTCATGCAAGGCAGAAAACGACAACAGCCAAACGTGTTTCTGGAAAAGCTCTAGGGTTTTGCAACAGTGTTCATCTCCTTCAATCGATCAAAAAAATTTTGTGCCCAGAAAATGAAATCCAACACATCATTAGAACCAGTAAACCACACACATCATGAATCCAGCCATAGTTTTCAATAAATCGAACCACACAACACGAATCATGCAAGAACATATTCATATGTGAAATTTCATGTCAACATAACTTTGAGAATATACAACCATTTTCTATGATTCAAGTCTCAGAATGACCAGCATAGCAAGCTCTATCATAAGCATATCAGAGTTTTTGGAAATAAGAGGATCGAGTTCTTACCAAATTCAGAGCACAGTGATGATGCAGTTGTGATTCAGTGATTCTTTGGTCGTTTTGTGATGAAACAGATGAAGCTTCAGGCTTGCTTTGGTGAATGGTCAAAAGACTTCAACTCAAGAAGGCTCAAAACAGCTCTAAACAATGTCTGCCATGGAAGAGCTCTTTGAAAACAGCCTGTGTTCTGTGCTTACAGTGGTGACATAAGGCTTCCAATGAGCTCAAGAGTGATGGTATGTGATGTAGCAGTCAAGGCCAAGCTCGAGTCCTTTGAGTTTTTTGGAGAAAAGTTCAAAATGCACAAAGTGAGATCATGAGAGAAATGGAATTTCTGTTTTGGTATGCTGGCTGCTAGGGTTGCAATTGACAGAAAATGTGTTATATATTTGCTGTTTAGTGAGCTAAGTAGGATTAGTTGATGTTGTAATTGGGATTTGGCTCAAATGACATGTTTTGCCAAAATTGCTAAAACACAAATCAAGTTGGTATGGGGGTAGGTGCTGCACGAATTTGGGCTTGGCAAACATGTCTCAAATGACATTTCAAAACATTCCCAATTGGCCAAAATGATTAAAAATGATTATTTGGAAAAGTCAAATTTCAACCTCACTTGAAATTAATTCAAGCAAGTTCAAAAAGGCCATTTTGAATGGTGATGTTTTAATGCATGATGATGACATTTTTGGAAAGAGGGGATCAAATGTGACTTGTAGGAAAAAACCCCACCAAATTTGGCCAAATGGTTTGAGAGATATGGCCTTTTGAAGTTCACAAATTTTTGAAAATGATTTGATCATATCTTGCCAACCATACATGGGAATTGAGTGTTCTTGGACTTTTTGAAAATGGGAGAACAAGATCTTCAACTTTAATGTTGGGCAAAAATTCATTTGAAGCTTGTATCATGATGCAAGATTAAGATCAAGAAGTTTCCATTTTTGGCAGGTGAAAATTACAGGTCAAGTTTCTATTTCTGGAAATTTCTTGTTTGACTTCAAATTCTTCCATGATGGTGTTTGACATGATATATGAGGCCTATATGGACATGAATGAACTCCCTCAAACCAATTCCCATCATCAAATCACTGATTAAATCCACAGTTGACCAAGTTTGACTTTTCTAGGGTTTTGCTTGATTGAACCACTTCTGATGAATTCCAAACCCTAATTCCTTGAGATCTTGATTCCAAATGATATCACAACATATATGAACTCTTGATTATTGATCATGGTGCCCAAATTCTTCAAGAATGGCCACCATCCACTGCTTAATGGCTGATTTGACTGTTTGACTGATGATTGCTTCATCTGCAAGTAACATGGTTAGCTGACAATATTTTTGTACTTTTTGGTTAGTAAACATGTGAAAAGCAAAGATATACAAATGCAAAGCATGCTTGGTGATCAAGAACCAAACTCACAAGACAAACCACCCACTAGGAGGGAAGCTAGGGCATGCAATGATCCTTGAGGCCATGATATGATATGGTATGGGCCATGAGGGATCTTAGGGCCAAAATTGGGGTCTTACAGGGGCTGACTCTATATGGAGAGATCAGACACAAACATCTGCTTGGGGAAGAACATTTCACCAATAACAGCGGATAACAAGCAAAGATATATGGCAAAGAATGCATTATGAATATCTGAATGTTATGATTATGCATGTATATGCATGATTTGTGTATGATTAATGCTGAGAAAAAGACATATCTAACACAAACAAGTCCAAGAATCACGAACAGACACCCGACACAACATCTCAACAAGAAGGGCGAAGCCAACTTGAGGACTCAGCTCTGGTGGGGATGATCTCGGGGACAAGAGGAGACTTTAACCATAGCTGGGAATAGGCAAAGTCAAAGCTTACAACTGCAAGAGGTAACACTCTACACAAGAGAAGTCTCCTAGGGGCAAACAATCATGACATGAGGAAGATGCAGAAGATCTGCCGGGGATTTCTATCAACTCTCTCGGGGAGAGGTGGTTGAATAACAGTAAGATCCGCCGGAGAAGAAACTCTACTGGGGAAGCTTAATCAAGGAAAGATGTGGAACCCTGTGGGGGACAACCACCAACCAGATGTACATTAATCAAAACATTCCCTTCTATCTGCTGGAGAGGAAACTCTGCTAAGGGGAGAAATAGCATTTTGCTCCACTGGGGAAGGAAATAAACATCTTCAATACCATCTCTCAATGCTAGAAGAAATCTTCATACCTGGAGAAGATACCAATCATCAAACTCGGATCAGGCAACCCTACCCGGGACAAGCTGCAAATGTTCTCGACGAAACTACCCTAGCTGAGGAAAACGGAAATGAATCCTTTGTCAACAAGCGACATGCTAGGGATGAAAAGGGAGACAAGCCCTTCACCAAATGCTCTAGGCGACTACCTGCTGAGGAGACAATTATCTGAAAAGATAGCTCTACAAGGAATACATGCTTACTGTAGCGGGGTTTTCGTTACCTTTAGGTTTATTGACTAAACCAAAAGTAAACATACAATTCGAGTCGCCACCGCACTTTTATTTGTCCAAAGGAAAGGCTAAAAAGCGAACAAAAGCCAAGGTAAGAAGTTTTTCGAATCAAAAACTAATAAAAATGTCAGAGATCCGGGTAAGGGGGTTGGTTATGAAATGGGAAGGTTTTACGCACCCAAAACATCCTTAGTACTCTAAGGGAACCCTTTATGCAAATATGTATTGTAGGTCGGTACTTGTGAAAAAATTTGTACAAAGGATTGGAGGGATGAGAAGAGAATAGATAATATTTACAAATTTTGTTGTTTGAATGGATGAACCCATTGCCTACGTACCATCACAAAGGAGGATCAAAACCTCATAGTTCGGGGTAAAAATCTCAAAGATTGGTGAATTGATTTGATCAAAAGCCTTAAGGTCTTTTGTTATCAAAGGGAGAAAACTCAACCTAAACCAACAATCCACCATGTGAGGAAGGCTTCAACATACTAGTGAGGGGTTAACCCTGTAATAAGCATGGAAGACTTATAATCCAACCACTAAGGATGAGGTGAGATTTACATCAACCACTATGATAACTCAAACCTATGACTAATATTTTTGAAAAGGTTTTAATAAGGTGGCCATTGGAACCACAAACACAACTTGAAGTGAGTTCTATTTACAAGTTAGATTTATTTACAAAAATGAAGTCAAAGTTGGATTAAGATTTATTCAAAATGAGTATTGATAAAAATGGTTTAAAAAGTCAAAGGCTTAAGGCCTAGGTTTCTAATTTGAAACAAAGTCAAAGTTTTAGAAAAAAAAAGATTTTTGGCTTGGTTAAAGTGGTTAGAAGAAGAGAAGGGCTAGTCCTAAAGCATACAAAGATAAGAGGGGAAAGATAAACCTTTGGAGTTCCTTTTCTTGAAATCATAAAGATGATTCAAGATTCTCCTTTCCTTTGGACTTAGCACACAAGCAAGAAATCAAACAAATTTTTAACTCAAGCTCCTAGGATTTCCATTTGGCTTGTCTCTTAACTTGGCTACTCATGACAATGGTCCTCCTTTCACAATCTCAAGGTGGGATCCCTATCACACAAAAACAAACATCAAAAAGTTCACAACACAATAAGGGGAATGGACAAAGAATAAGTTTGGATGAGAAGTCCTTTGAGATCAATTTTGGATTTTAGCATTCTAAAGGCATGAGGCCTAGTTGCTCGTCAACAAATTAGCATTCTAAAAGCATGAGGCCTAGTTTCTCTTGAACTCCTTTAAGCATAGGTAGGTCCTAATTCTAAGTCCTTTCTCCTTTTGCATTTGGTTCACATCAAACAAACACAAAATAAAACAAGATAGCAATATATTTATATACAATAATGGGCTCAAATGAGCAAAAGAAAAATGACATAAACATAAAATATATGCTCAAGTGAGCAAAGGGAAAATCAATATGAATAATGAGCAAGAAATAAATGACATTAAAAGTAAATGGAAAGAAATTAAATGCTCAAATTAATGTTAGTAATTAGTGTAGTTATGTTAGTTTGTCATAAGACAATGTAGCGCTATGTTAAGCAATCGTAAGTGGACTAATGTAGTAGTCACACCTATCTGAGGCCGGTCAATAAAAATATAGGCAAAGAACACAAGTTAGAGATCATGACTAGTAAGCCAAGCTCCATAAACTTGCCATTCTAAAACAAAAGGGGAAGGGCCTTGTATTGTCTTTAGGTTATTTGCTTGACCAAGAAGCAACCTATCTTGGACACAAAACAACTCACTTGATCATGGATCAAGTTGAGTTTGGTTTAGATCAAAGAAGGTTAAACCTCTCATTTGTCAAGACCAACAATAAGAACTTAACTCATTGGCCATTGCTGGAAAGAATGGGATGAAGATGAAAGGAAATGGAAAAGAAGACAAGTATGAAGTCCAATTGATCAAATATGGATCAAACCAACATCAATCAACACCAAACAGAAAAGAAATAAAGATTACAAGTCAATAAGTCAACAATATTTTTTAGTATTTTTTTGAATTAAAATAAAATGCAAATAAAAAATAAACAAATAAGGTCAAACCTCAAATTCAATTCATTTCAACTTCAACAAGTCCAATTAAACTCGCATAGGTTCAACATGGTCAAACAAGCTTTGACTAATTTTCTCAACAATTTTTGAAATCAAAAAGCAATTTAAAACAATTAAAAACTATTAAAAATAGCACAAAATGGATTAAAATCTCAAATCAAATAAGAAATTGATGAGACTATTTTTTATTGACTTATCATGATCCATAGGTGTTAGGAAAATATTTTTTGATTTTTCAAAAGTCAGAAAGTAATTTAAAATGAATTAAAACTATTAAAAACAAAATAATTCAGAAAAAATATTAAAGAAGTCACAAAAATAATTAAAAATCAAAATATGAAACTAGATTTTTCAAGAAAATTTTTGGAATTGGTCTCATATTTTTATGACATCAAATAAATTTTTTATGAATTTTTTAAAATAAAAGAAATTAACTGAAAATAAAATGAAAAAATAGAAATAATGGAAAATCCAGCGCCACAGGATCAGATTCATTAATTGAAGTGGCAAGGCTGAATGGTCCAGGTCATGAGGAACACGATACAACTAAGTCAAGCGCGCCACAAAGTGATTTAAGAAACGTAAACACAATGGATGATCAAGATTAAAACGTGGCAAGGTAATCCAAGGGCCATGAAGGCATACACGTGGTGATGGTGGTGGAAACCACCATCTTTTCCGGTGAACCAACAACCTCCGGCCACCAGTTGAAGCTCATGTGATGGAGATCAACACTATATCCATGGATCTTCCTCACTCTTCCTATATTGAGAGAAATGTGAAGTGAAAGATCATGGTGTTCAAACTGAAAGTGCACGAACTGGAAAATTGAAACCACCATTAGCTTGCCTCAAGTGTGAGGACTTCAGAAAACCACACAAACAAGAGAAAGCTACATTGAATTGCAAGTTCTAGATCCAAAAATTTTAAAGGTATACTCGGAATTGAAGCTCTTTATGCCACGAAACCTTCAAGATCCTGACTCCTCTTTACTCTAGGGATGCAGTGGAGATGATAGGCTAAGAAATTGAGCTTTGAAAATCAACTAATGATGTTAAATTTCAAGCTTGAAAGTGAGAAAAGTTTCTGGAAAATTCCTTTGATATGGCTATGGTTTCAATGATGCAGCGTTTTAGATCTCCAAAAGGTTGATGGATGAATGAGAAGGACTGTTTATTTATAGCTGAAATTGGCTGTGCATCATGCTTCCCTCGTGTGCGTGGCATTTGAAATTGGATATGAATGGGCCTGTACGGGCGCATGTGAGGCCTAATGATGGGTGCAAAACCATGCTGAGTTCATTTAAAATGGATTTGGACGTGTACATGAAGTGGAATTAGCTTGCATACCAAGTTACAGCAAGAAATGCCAAAATGCACATAAATGAAGAGTTCTTCGAAACTCACACATGGTAAGTCCAAAAAAGTAATGTGAGTAATGGTTGGAAATCCCTTGAAATAAGGAAAAAAAGTTATGTTGGGAAAATTTTTATTTGGAATTTGGAAATTAATGAAAAATGGCTGTGAAAATTTAGGTACAAAACATGTTTAAGTCACCTTTGAAAATTTTCACCAAAAGTAAGCCTAATCAAACCCCTATTTTTTCATGATACAAGATTCAAATGGAAAAACCACCAACATAAAAGTTGTAGATATTTTCAATATGATCAATTTAGACTCAAAGTTTGCATCATTTGGATTTTATATGATAATGTTATGGGCATTTGAAGTTGGGTACTTTTTCAAATTCAATGAATTAGGTCCAAGATGACCTATAATGTTTTGTATTATCACATGTATTTTTTTTAGGATTATGAAATTTTATCCAACATAAAATTTTAAGTAGACATCTTAATATTTCCAAATCATTTGGTATCACCTTAAAATCATACAAATTAAGGAAGTTATGCCCTTGGTAAGTTGACCCATAATTAGGGTTTCAGTAAAAATGACCTATAATGTTTTGCAATGAATGATGACCTTCCAAGTTTAAATGGATTTTTGATGAACATGAAAGTTGTTCATATGGTTCTTAAGAACATTTTTTCTCTAGGGATCATCTTCATTTGACAAACACATAAAAATGGACATCTCAGTGGGCCTCAATTTAGGTAGATGACTTGACTGGTTAACTTTACAAGGCCAAACTTCCAATATTGATGAATAAATGATTGAGGGGGGATCACATAGGCTCATATATGCATAAAAGGATGAATTAAATAAACTTCCCTTAGTTAAATTTGATCATAGGTTGAGGTTGCTTCATGAGCAAGGCACAGTCAAGGCACAATTGAATTAGGGTTTCCTTGGGAAATAATCCTCAAGCCCTTTGGGTTATCTTGATCAAATTGGAAAATTGAGATACTTGTGAGACATATATTATGATTAGGAGCTTTGTGGACCATTGTCATGCTTTTTCTCATCTTCATCTAGCCATTTCATTGGGCTTAGGAGCCTCCTAGGAGCATTGGAGCACATGATCACTTGAGCTTCAAAACAAAAGAGTTAGTGACATATTTTTGTGATTTTGGTTAGTAATCAAAAATAAGGAAAGCAATAATATACAATACAAGCATGCTTGGTGGTTTCAAACCACTCACACAATTCCCAACCCTACGGTTAAGGAACCAAACATGCTATGATCCTTGAGGCAATGCATTCAGCAATGATATGATGCCATGAGGGATCTTAGGGTCAAAATTAAGGTCTTACACTTACTCCACTGGGAACTCTTGCTCATGCTGGGGAGAGACAAAATCCTCGTGAGTAGAATAGCATATCAAATTTTATCAATCTATAAGGGATTTTAGGTCAGTCCACACAAGGGATGACAACCATATAATTGATAAAACACAAATGCTAGTGCCTGATATAGAGGGATACACGTCTCCAAAAGATTAAGGCAAGAACTGGAACAGATGGGATCAACCATCCAACCGATCACGAATTGCTAAAACTTCGCGGGGAAACAAGCACGTATGCACAAACAAACCATTTGGGAATGCGTTGGATGAACATCCACAAATTCTGCTAGGATAAAGCAATCCAATAAGATAGATCAATCCGCTGTCATCAAAGAGAACTTCTCATACCAAACTCTCTGGGAGGCTGATGATATACTATTCTTTCAGCGCTCGCTGGGGAGACAACTTGAAAGCTGATGAAGAGGATATAAGAATTCCAGAATATGAACAAATGTCTTACCTTTTGATAATCATACTATCCTTGGGAAAGCACTGAGGACATTCCACTTATCCTTTCGGTCATTATGAATGTTCATATTGTTTAAAACAATGACCTTTATCAATTAAAACATGCAAACATTTGTTAAACAGAAACAAATAAGAGTGCAAAGAATTGGATAAAGGCTCAAATTTATTTATGAGAATGGTAGTCCGCAAATGGCGAGACTCCATGGATCTTTACAATTTTGAAATTGGTGATATAGATGGAAAAAGGGCTACATTGAACATAATGACCATTTCTCTACCAACTTTGAATCCACTATATTCGAAGCTTCAGTTGACGATGACTGAGCGAGAATTCTTGACAAACGACGGTTGTAGAACAAAGTCTTGTCAGGATGCAGTTACTTGCCAAATCCCTATTTTTTTCCTAGATTGCCCCAGGATAAGGTACTCAATCTAGCGGGATATATATTTATTATTTTTTCATGTCTCTAACTTTTTCCTGGATCACCCTTTCAGGTTTTCAATCCACCGAGACGCTCATTCTTTCCTTAGGCGAAGTATTTCTTGACAGCATCTGAATTCACAGGACGAGTGAAATCCTCCCCATCCATAGTTGTAAGCAACAAAGCACCGCCTGAAAAGGCTCTCTTAACAACGTAGGGACCTTCATAGTTTAGAGTCCACTTGCCCCTTGAATCGGGCGTGAATGACAAGACTTTCTTGAGCACGAGGTCACCTTCCCGGAACACACGAGGCTTGACCTTCTTATCAATGGCTTTCTTCATCCTTTGTTGATACAACTGACCATGGCACATGGAAGTTAATCTCTTCTCTTCAATCAAATTCAATTGGTCATAACGACTCTGAACCCCTTCAGCCTCAGTCAACTTGGCTTCCATCAAGACTCTCATTGAGGGGATCTCGACCTCTACCAGGAGCACAACCTCCATGCCATATACAAGAGAGAAAGGGGTTGCCCCTGTTGAAGTGCGGACAGATGTACGATAGCCATGCAAAGAAAATGGCAGAATCTCATGCCAATCTTTGTACGTAACAACTATCTTCTGAATAATCTTCTTGATGTTCTTGTTAGCAGCTTCAACAGCCCCATTCATCTTAGGTCTATAGGGAGAAGAATTATGATGTGCAATCTTGAACTTGCTACTTAGCTCTTTCATCATCTTATTGTTCAAGTTAGATCCATTATCAGTAATGATCTTGTTTGGCACACCATATCAGCATATGAGTTGATTCTTGATAAACTTCACAACCACCTTCTTGGTCACATTTGCATACGATGTCGCTTCAACCCACTTGGTGAAGTAATCAATAGCTACGAGAATAAAACGGTGACCATTCGACGCCTTAGGTTCAATCATGCCAATCATGTCAATTCCCCACATGGAGAAAGGCCATGGTAAAGAAATAACATTAAGAAGTGTCGGGGGAATATGAATCTTATCCGCATAAATCTGACACTTGTGGCATCTCTTCACATACTTGCAGTAGTCGGACTCCATTGTTAGCCAATAGTAGCCTGCTCTCAACATCTTTTTCGCCATAGCATGTCCATTGGAGTAAGTACCAAATGAACCTTAATGGACTTCAGTCATCAAAAGGTCTTCTTCGTGTCTATCCATGCATCTGAGCAGAACCATGTCAAAATTCCTCTTGTAAAGCACATCACCATTAAGGTAGAAACTGCCAGATAATCTCATCAAAGCCTTCTTGTCCTTAACAGATGCCCCGGGCGGGGAAGTTTGACTTTGGAGAAAACACTTGATATCATAATACCATGGCTTATCATTTTTCACTTCCTCAACTGCAAACACATGAGTTGGTCTATCCAAGCGCATCACAGTAATATTTGGAACTTCATTCCAATAATTGACAGCAATCATTGAAGCGAGCGTATCTGTTAATACCTTAGGATTGGCATTAATTTTAGTAAAACAAATAATGTATTCACCTCTGCTGTTTTAATATGTTGGGTTGAAGAAGTTCAACATCTGGACCAACATGTCATGTACGATGTCACGACATCAAGCCTGTGACATCGCACATGTGTAGAAAACTGAATTAATTAATTCAGTATATATTTCTGGGATTAGCAAGGATATCTGGTGAATATCCTAACTCCCATGTGGAGGTCTTAAAGACTTAATCAGAATATATATAGGCTCTAAATATGGAGATATATATGGAGAGATTCTAGGATTGAAGACCTTGTTTGTAGCAGAATTTTTCTGCTGAATTTGTAACAGCAAAGAACAAGTTTGCTGCGATTTCTGAAGGCCCAAATCCAGTTGGGTGATTAGGTTATAAATAGCACATTGTAACCTAGTTTTTGTAAGCCTCTTAGAATGAATTTTTAGGGGTGTGTGTGAGGTAAACCTCCCAATCTGTGGGAAGGTTACCATGTGTTTCTCAGTGGTCAAAGCTGAGAGTGTTTGTAACTCAAAGCCTGTAGGCAAGAGTGATTTTGTTCTTGAATGAAGCTGTGAAGCAAGTTCAAGGTGTGTTAACATTACATTGTATTTGTAGTGATAGGAATGGAAACTAGAGGTTTCTATCTAGGAGTTCCTAGGTATAGATTGCATTGGGTAGGGATTAAGTGAAGAGTTGTAAACGGGGGAGTTTAACTCTGAATTAATACTGCTAATAGTGGATCTTCTTCCTGGCTTGGTAGCCCCCAGATGTAGGTCATGTTGGACTGAACTGGGTTAACAATTTCCTGTGTTTGTTTTCCTTTTGCATGTGTTTGTATTACTGTCATAACTCAGCTGGTATTCCAGTCAGCTTAACAAGATGATAACAGATCTGGTATATAGCCTTTTGTTTGAATGTCAATCAGAATGTTGTAACATTCATCAGTGACAGCGTATACTGAATAATAAGCAGGTTAATTTCAGTTCAGTATTTATTTAAGTCTGTTCTTTTCAAGGATAATAGACCTGGCCGAAGGATCATTGTGAAACTGTCAAACTGGATGTTTTGATAGTTGATACTGAAAGCTGATACTGAAGTTGAGACTAGTTGGTCTTTTACAGTACTGCAAACTTAGCACAGTCCGTTTCCAAGAACATAACAGAACCAGCATATGGTCTGACCGTCGAACTGAATGTTGTGACATTCATTCCCAACAGCATGTGCTAAAGTGTAGGATGATTGGTTTTTCTGTTTCGGTATTTTTCTCAGGCTATTCTTCAGGGATTCAACAGCTGAGCTAAAATCCAGGAAACCAACTACTAACCTACAATTAATGAACCTAACAAATAGCCTAGTTGTTAGCAATCTAATAAGTGGAAATTAGATTAACGTGTTCAACCTTTTATTCAGGAAATAGAAGTAAAAGACAAACACACTAGAACAATGTAACAAATGATGTCCAAAATTAACAGCAAGACATCATGCTGATAACTGTGTAAGAAAACAACAGAAGTGAGTGCTAGGACTGATCTCTGTTGAGTCTTTCTTCCTGATGCACAGAACCAGGTGTTCATCCAGTCTAGGGTGACATAGAATGAGATGTCGTGACATCTGTGAACGTGTGCATATTAGTACAGTGGTTAATAACTGTCTTGCTGTATTAGTTACAATGTTAGATCAGATGTCATGACTTGGAGTAGAACATCTGAATTCTGACTACACCAGAATTTCAATTGGTATCAGAGTAGGCATCCTGTTCTGTTTCTGGATGAGATCCATGGGTGATACTTTCTGGTATCTTGCAAGAAGTTATGTTAGTACTGATGTTGGAACCTGTAGAAGGTTCTTTTGTTTCCCTAAATGGTCCCTTGAAGTAGGTGGATGGACTATTCATGATAGGAACTGTGTGCACCTGCCTCTAGAGATTGGTGTAGCGGTGTATTCGTCACTTTATGATTTATTGATTAAACCAAAAGCAAAGTATACAAAGGAATCGAGTCACCGCCGCACTTTTATTTATCCAAAGGATTGGCTAAAAAGCGAACAAAAGCCTAAGAAGTTTTACACATAGAAAACTAATGAAAAGATCAGAGAATCTGGGTAAGGGGTAAATTACGCAATGGGAAGGTGTTAGGCACCCATCACGTCCTAGGTACTCCTAGGGAGCCCTTTTCACACTTGTTGAATGAAAATATTTATTTGTTTTTGACATATTGTGCAAACATGAATGGGATGATGAGAAAAGAATGTACAAGTTAATTATTTTTGTGTTTGAACGGATGAACCCGTTGCCTACGTACCTTCCATCAAAGGTAAGGATCAAAACGTCGTAGTTCGGCTAAAAGATTTCCAAATTATCAGTGGGTTCAATTTTAAAACAAGAGCACTAAGGCTTTTCATTCTCAACGGGAGAAAACTCAACCAATACCCACAATCCACCATGCGAGGATAGCTTCAACATACTAGTGAGGGGTTAACCCTATAATAAGTATGGAAGACTTACAATCAACTCACTAAGGATGCGGTGAGATTTACATCAACCACTATGAGAATTGAAACCTATGGCTAATGTATGAAAACATATTAACAATGGACAAAGCCACAAAAACAATTGAATGGGTGAAGTTAATTGATTATGAGTATTCACAAAGTATGGTCAAAGTATGATTAAAATTGATTCGAAGAGAAATATTAACAAAAGTGAATTTTGAAAATCAAGGACTTAAGGTCCAGGTTTCTAATTTGAAAGAGGTGAGAATGTTTGCACAACATGTATATACAAGTTTGAAAAGTCAACAAGTGAGAAGGGATTTTTGAAACAAAAGGGTATGGATGATGGAGTGTAAAACTTCCTAGAAGTTCACCTCTTGAAATCATATAGGAGATGATTCAAGTGTGTCCTTTGGAATAAAGCAACAGAGCAAACAAGCAAAATAAAAGCGAGGTGATACCAGATGCCATCAATGGACTTATACCAATCTCACAAACAAAAGCGGATACCGGATACCAATAAATGGATTAACACCAATCTCCTAAAACAAAACAATGATACCGGACGCCAATACATGGTCTTACTCCAATCTCAATCAACAAAATAAAACATGGATGTCAGGTGCCAATCTATCTAGACTTATACCAACCTCCAAAGGATGATCGGAGGAATACAAATTCCAACAACATGGACTTATAGTTGTATCCTCACATAGCAAACACAAATGAAAAGATGGATATTAGATGCCAATCTATCTGGGCTTACTCTGATCTCCAACAGATGATCATGGGAGTACAAATGCCAACAACATGGTCTTACAATTGTATCCTCACATACTACAAACAAACAGAAAGCACTAAGCAATGGACATGAGTGACCAATGAAATGGTCTTACACTCAATCCCTTCCAAATCATAGGAACAATGGCCAATGAACATGGGCTTACAATTGTCCTCAATGGGCAAACACAAATGTGTCACAAAGATATGCAATGATGATCATGCAATAATGAACAATCAATGAGGATAAATGCACAAAGGCATGCAAGCAAACATGTACAGATGAATCAACCAATCAATCATCCAAAGTCATTTAGCACACTCTATAACCAAGCAATTAGGCTCAAGCAAGGGTTAGACATCAAAGTCAACTGGAATGGGGTAAATGGTGCTCTTAACCTTGACATTGAGAGCCAAGGTGAAGCAGATGAAAGGATATGAGGGGTGTGCCTCATCACTCTTATCCCTGGTCAGGGAGAGCCTTGAATATCAGAAGGTGTGGGAGTTCAGAAAGTTGGAACTCTCTCCACAAGTTAATGACTCGATCGATCTTGGGCTTTTACTCACTATGCATCAACACATGTGGTGTGAGCAAGGTGAGTGACTCACAGAATAGTAGGAGATGGGCTACATATCTCTTTTGTCTACCAATTTCCTTATTAAAAGGACTTCACCTGCTTGGGGACAAAAATAAACAAGCACAAACCTTGCCTCTTAAGGAGGACTTCAGACAGGTGCCTGGCTAAATAACAAGCCAGGTCTTCCAGACTACATGGAGACAAGAGATTCTACCTCAATGCTTAAGCAAAGCAAAGCAATAGCAAGTTCACAAAGGAACTAAAGCAACTATGGTACCTGAAATCAATCAAATATAATCAGTATTCAAATCAAAAAGTCAAAACAGACAAAATAAGAACCAACAGTCAACACAATCAATCACATGTGCAAAGCACAAACTCAAATCAAATGAGCTAGAGGCATCCTACAAAACAAACCAAGTTAGTCCATCACAATCAACTAAACCAAACTCAATCAACTTGAATTAATTTCCTTAAAGCATTTGCCTCTTCACCTGAAAACAAACTCAAACATGAGAAGTGAACCCTTAGGCTAAAGCCTAGGGTCAAAAGAGGAGAAAAAATTTGTAACAGAACATGAAAATTGGTCAAAGTCAAGATTAATCAAATAGGAACAAAATCCAGAAGGCCTAATGTTCAAATCATACACCAATTTCATTTCATAAGCAAATCATGTCAAACTAGGCAAGTTAAGAACTCAATGATGTAAACAGAATGAACACAAGCATATCAATACCAAAATGACTCAATAAATTCCAGGAAAAATCATGCTTAAACAGAACACATTCAATGAGCAAAACACCAAATTTCATGGCATTTGGACAAAGGGAAGTATAGAAATTAAATTCATGAAGTCATGGTAAGCATATACAAGCTCATACAAGGCCACAAATGATGCACGAACTTCAAGCAATCATAATACAGTAACCAAACATGATAAATGAGTGAGGCCAAAACCATGATAAACTTCAAGATGTCTAGTATCACTCCACAAAAGTTCAAGTACATCCAATTCATATTAAGAATTTCACAAATCATAGAAGTTGGACACTCAAGAAAAGGTCACAAATGACTAAACAGCAAAGAAAATCCCAATCAAATAGGAAATGAATCTAAAAAATCTACAAAAAATCATGCTCACACTAGACTTACAGAAGTAATGACATGCAAAACTTCATCGCAATTGGCATAGCACAAATATGGAAACAATATTCAAGAAGTTTGACAAAACATAGTGTGACATACATTGTCACACTCATGAAGATCACATCATATCTCCCAATCCAGAAACTCAAAAATAGCAAACCATATACCAAAATGACCAGGAATGAGTCAAGATCATGCATACAAAATTTCAAACATTTCCAATTAAGCATCAAGATTTCATGAAAGAAATAGTAAGCATGGTGTAAGGCATGGTACACTAGAACAAACCCTAGGCATTTAAAAAATCTAACCGTGCACAAATTTATTAAAAATGTCCATAAAATAATAGATATGATGATGAACAAATCAAAAAAAAGATCATGAATTTTGGATGTGTATTTTATGATTTATGAATTTTTGAAGTGAAAGGAAAATAATAAAAATGAAGGAGAAGGCATGGCATGAACATAAGGTATCACATGAAAAAAATAAAACAAGGCCAAGCTTTTGTAGCCAGCGGGGAATCGAACCCCTGGCCAATTTGAATGGGGCGCGTTTCAGGATGAAACGCCCCGTTTCATTTATGACGTGGTGATCGGAAAAATAGCAAGTGTACTATTTTCACCGATGTAGTAATAGGGAGTTTATTTCCCAGTATCGATCTCGAGGATTGCGTAGGAATTACTTATTTCAATTCGATTCTATTCAAACAAAAAGATAATGGTTGGTTTGTTTTGGAATTGCGAATAGTGACACGATGATAGTAAAAATAACTGATTAAGATAAAAGATGCTAGGGTAAGTGGTTGAGTTAGCCCGTTATGAATTTATCCCGATTTCCTTAAGGCCTATGATACATTCAATCACCTAACCTCAGAATGTTCTTACTTAAGTCCTTAAGTGAGAAACTATTAAACTACCAATTCTTACTCAAATGTCCATTCAATTAATCATTGGTTTTAATCATACAATATATCAAGGTTTACGGTAATTTATGAAAGTCACTAGTCCTAGATGATGCATTCATAAACCCAATTGTGTGAAAACCCTACCAATCACAGTCCTGTTATTGGAAGTCATAGATTAATTTGTATTTGTCCGATACAAAAGCATAATAACATCACACAATTAAATTGAAAGACATAACATAGTAATCAAGGAATCATTGGTTCACATTCATAACATACGATAACATCAGGACCACCCCCTAGCATCAGGGGGTTTAGCCTCTCATAGTACTTAAAGAATTCATAAAGTAAAGATTAGACATTACAAAGAATTAGGAGAATTTGATCTTCAATGGTGGCTACCGTTGAATCTCGCCGTCTTCGAATCCGTTGTATTCGCTCTCTTCTCCACTGTAATGCTTTCGTTCGTCTGTCAAAAGGTCCCTTTTCCTTTCTCTTCCAAGCCTTCTTATAGTTTCATATGCCTCCTCTCTAAGCAAAAGGTCCATACTGCCCTTAATGATCAGAATCGGTTCACAAGGAAAAATTAGGTTTTCCAAGCTGCGTGCAATCAACACGGCCGTGTGTGTACACACGGGCGCCCGTGTTAATGCACTGTTTTAATCAACACGGCCGTGTGTGTACACACGGGTGCCCGTGTTGATCCCTGTTTTCTGCTTCATCTTTTTCTCTGCTTGACCAACAACACGGCCGTGTGGTGGCACACGGGTGGCCGTGTTGACCAGCTGTTCTGTCATATTTTCGTCCTTCAGAGTGTCCCGAACTTCACCATTCTTGCTTTTGAACCTGGAACAATGACGCTACCCAAACGAAGCATAAACGAGGTCTTTTTGACTTAAACTCGTAATCGAATGTAATGTAATACCAAACCAACAAAACTCGATACTTGACTCAAATGCAACTAAAAACAAACATAAATCTTACCAGAGTGATGAAAATACGTCGGATTAACGGCGGGAATTCAATGGAAATGGTGACCGATCACGTGGCTAAATGTGATACGCTGCATGGCACAGAAACACGGAATTCACATGCGAACGAAACAAAATGGATCTAAGCATGCCTGGGAACGAAAATCAAACAAGCTTCATCGTGTTCTTGCACATTCATCATCATCATGAACAAAAAGTTACAGAAATGCATAAACCATATATGGATCGAATCAACGTTCAACATAGATCAACAATATAACCTTGATTTGTCCTAATTCTATGCATGGCAAGAGATTCGATCAAAAGAAGTTTTGTCATCAAGATTTCAAACTAGCATAACTTGCTTAAAACCTAATGGATTCACGCGATTCAAGTTGCAGAATGATCTACGTAACCAGATCTACCAAAGGCACATGGTAATTTCAAGAATTGAGATGGTTGAATTCCTACCTCTTGGAGATGCAGATCCTGTTATCGTGCTCTTCAAGCCTTGAAAGTGTAAAACAGATAGCCTGTGATGATGAGGAAGATGTATGGAATCAATAATTCAGCTCGAAACCTCTTGGATTAGCCTGGATCTTCAACTGCCATGTGCAAGCTCAAGATGCAACAGCCACGATTTAGCCAAGTTCTTCCACAATTCTTCTTCAACAGTTGTTCAATAGTACCTGCAAGTGAAGATCAACACGAGAGAGAGCACAAAGAATGAAGAATTTTGAAGAACCAAGTGAAAAAAGTTTCGAAAATTTTGAGAGAATTTAGAGAATTTTTGATTTGGATCTGAGATTGTGATTGTGGATCCCAATTTTCTGTTATGATTAGGACTATATAGTCCTTGTTAATCACCTGTTAAACATGATTAGCAACAAATGCAATTGGATTAGTGGATGAAGCTTGTTATGCAATTTGGCAAAATTGCCCTTTCTCAATTAGAACCAATGGAACAGTGCACAACTAGTTTAAGCAAACCCAATTTTCTGTGTAAAAGCTATTGGAATTGATTTGGCATGAAAATCATGTGTATTTTTCAAATTCACTATTTTTCCCACCAAAATGCAAAATGGTTCACTTGAAAAATGACCTTTTGATGTGATGATTTTTGATGAAATGTAATGATGCATTATCATAGTACATGTCAAATGGGATTTTCTCAAAAAAGAATCACCCAATTTGGCCAAATGGTTTGAAAGTTATGCCTCCTTGAAATTCCAAAATTCTTGAAAATGATTTGATCACAACTTGCCAACCACACATAAGAAATGAGTGTTCTTGGACTTTTTGGAAAGGTGAGAGAAATATCTTCAACTTTCATGTTGGACAAAATTTGATTTGAAGCTTGCTTGGACATGTAATTTTGAGGAGAAGAACATTCCATTTTTGGCAGTTTGAAATTACAGGTCCTTACTATTTTTGGAAACTTTCTGTCTGACCTCCAATTCTTCAATGATGATCTTTGAAATTTTAATTGAGACTTATATGATGAATGAGACCTTTCCAACCATCTCACACCTTCAAATCCCTGATTAAATGCACAGTTGACCACAGTTGACTTTGCTAGGGTTTTGATTGACTGAGCCATGCTTTGATGAATTTCAAGCCTCTTCCACTTGAGATCTTGATTCCAAATGATATCACAACTCATATGAACTCTTGATGAATGATCATGGTGCCCAAATTCTTCAAGAATGGCCACCATCCATTGCTCAATGAATGATTTGATTGGTTTGACCTAGTTTGCTTCATCTGCAAGTAACAAGGTTAGATGACCATATTTTTGTACTTTTGGTTAGTAAACAAATGAAAAGCAATGATATACAAATGCAATACATGCTTGGTGATCAAGAAATCACACTCACAAGATAGCCCACCCACTAGGAGGCAAGCAAAGGTGCACAATGATCCTTGAGGCAATGAATAATATGATATGATGCCATGAGGGATCGTAGGGCCAAAATTGGGGTCTTACAATTGGCAATTGGCCTTTGTGTAGGACAGGTGTGCAAGTATTGAATCATATTCAAACTTGGTATGTTCTTGGAGGCCGATCTAGTGAAGTGTGTGTTCATTGGTTGAGTTGTATTATGACTTCCGCTGCATAATACCTGGCAAAACTCAAACTCTGATGTAGTTTCCCCTCATGTGGATGAAAGGCTGCTGTATTCAAGATTTCATCATAATCTATTGAAGATGTCAAAGATACTCGAGTCTCCTCAAGTCCACTCATCATGACGTTCTCACTTCAGGATGATAAGAATCACTTAATCAATGATTCTTTTACTCACTTGAGTAGGGTGTATGAAGACATTGAAGACCTTCAAGGAAGGTTTGTTCCAAGGAGGTGGAACTAATGCTCTATGCGATGTTAGAACATGGTGTTCAACAAGTATGCAACTACTGGTTGAAGAGCATATGTTTTTAGGTGTCAAACAAAGGGAGACCTTGTTTGGAACCTACTCCTGACCTGGAAGAGGAGACATCTGTGTGTGCTAAGTTGACAAGTGTAGGATCAACTGTGTGTATGCTCAAGAAGGTCACATGTAGAGGTTTGGTCTCTAGAAGTGGAGCTGGGTGAGATGTGACATTGCGCAATTTCCTGCTGCTTGTCCTACTCCTGTAGATTGATCAGGGCTGGATAGCTGTTCTCTAGAGTACTATGGAGTGTTGGAAGACAAGTCCTCTGGATGTTAGAAGTCAACAATGGGGTAACTTGACTGCTACTTCATTTAAGAGGATTGGGACCATGAATCTTGCTATTCAAGCACCACGATCAGAAGTGGTAGTTCTTTCAAGGAGTGAGAATATGAAGATTCATAGGTTAGTTGATGTAGTATGCTCTGGCAATGCATGTCTGCTATTGACTGGTGTTCCTTTAGTACTTATGGTCAGCTAAAGTCTGATTGGTGTGATTGGAGTATGTGTAGGTATAACTCATAGAGTTAGTTACCACTGGTAGGGATGGAGTATGTCATGTTGAGACATGTCTGTACAATGCATGGATATTGGTGTGAAGTTTCCATGATTGTTAATTTGAGGGGGAGTTTTGGTTAACCTCCTCACGTTTGGTCAGCCTAGGGTCTGGTTGGCTGCTGACCTGTGTCACATGGGGTCTGGTGGTTGTGTGACACATTTGCAAGGAAGAATTCATCTCTCTCATTCCTAAGGGTGAATTTAATCTGAGAAGATTTTCAACACTGTTGAAGTGCTTGCAAGCAGAAGATGTTGACACTAGAAGAGTATGTTTAAAGTAGTCTTATGGTGGAAGTATCTGAAAGGAATAGTGGGAAAGGATTTATGATCAATGTCAGCTTGTGCCAAGTACAAGTATTTAATTGATTATCCTTGGAGCTCAAGATATCTGATGTTCTTAAAGATGTTGGAACATCTCTTCTTCAAGACCCTGTGCAGAATCACAGGAAGGATAGTACATTGGCTTATGATCTATCTCTTTGGTGGCAGCAAAAGCATATGATCTCTGAAAAGGTTTCCTGGCAAGAAACATGTTCAACCTTGGTATGTACAAGAAGAAGAAGACATCATAGTCTTGATGGTGGTTACTTGGATCAGCTTATTCCTGATCTAGGTAAGAAAGTGCATTGGCTAATGCACACTATGAAGTTAAGAACAAGTGGCAGCTTTCTTAACATCATGGAAACAGTCGTGCTTTAGGAAGTAGAATCCTTGGTATAGCTGAAGGGTTAGTTGCTAACTGGTCCTTCTGAAGACTCATGCACCAGAGTGTCTGATGTCTTTGGAGAAGAGGCAGGGATTCATCAAGGTGTGAACTTGGATGACTTAACTGCAAACCTGCAGGATGGAGATTGTTTACTCAAACTTGGTTCCACAATCAAGTCTATGAGAACATTGAACTCTTGTTCTGTGAAGGGAGGAAGCTCTTTCAAGTGGCAGAAGAAGGAGCTGAATTCAACAGTTGGATGTCAAAACACAATGTTGTGACATTTGGTTCAACATCAGATTCTTAGTTGGTGAAGTGGCACATCAACTTGAGATAGAAGGGTCTGCAGGGTTGTAGATTGGACACTTCAAAAGGCTTGAAGTTCAAATCTCACTTGGAAGGTCAGAATATCTTTGGGAGAAGTCTGATAAACTTGGAGAGGTCAAAAGGTGGCATTTGACTTTTTCATATGAGGATTCATGAAGGAGGTAATCAACCAATGGCAGTTGGTCTACCTTAGAAGTGAGTTCAAAGAATCAAGATAATCAACATATGGCAACTGATTATTCTTGAGGAAAGTCTGAGACAAATTACTTTTGAGCAGAAAAGTATTAAGTTGAAGACAAAAGGAGGTGTTTTCTATTCATCCCTTGGAGCTTGTGGTAGGAGTTCTGAGCCATCTATGGAAGATTATCTCTTGTTATGGGATGAAAATGTATATGTCCCAATGTATGTCTGGGTTCTTCTTGATCCAGCCGGTGACTCAGCAATATCTGAAGACTATCAGATTGGTGTTCCTTGTCTTGTTATGAAGGATGTCCCAGCTGATGTTAGAACATCTTGTGAAGTGGTCTTCTGTTCTGGTTAGAAGAGAGATTGACACAGAGTGTGAATGTGTTCAGCTAAGAGGGTTGAACAGAGGGTGTGCTCTTGAAGACATGAAGATGCGTCTTATGTTTTCCATTCATCAAGTGGTCTGGATTCTCTTTGAATCAGGAAGTATGTGAAGGTCCAACTTTGGGATGTTGGATATGCCCAGGTGTGATCTCCAAGTTTCAAGAGGAGAGTGGGTTGTTCATGACAGGGGGAGTTCTGTCTGTGTGCTGCAAGAAATCATCAAGCTTGTAGTCTACGTATTCTCAGATAACTAGATATGGCACCTTGTCAGTTATCAGGATGCTGTGATGTATGTCAAGGCTGAGTGAGCAGAAGAATGTCTGACCGGATGTCATGACATTGCCCTGAACAATGCTATAAATTCCTTCTGAGTCTTAAAGTCATTAGGAATTATAAGGGTGATGTGTCAAATTCTGATAATTCAGAATAAGCCTGATGGCTACAACTGTGTGGTACAGGGGGAGTAACCATCTGCTGAAGTGTGGGAATTTGGCTGTAGCAGTGCCAGATGTCAAGTCTCTACTGGAGGTATGACAGGGGTCTTGGGAAATGTTGAATACTGGCAGAATGCAGGAAAAAGCCGCGTGGAATGTTAAGACATCGCGTGCAACGTGTCTGACTGCATATATGGAATAGTCTCCATGCACTGGAACTGCTGTTTTGGAAAAGAAACAGTCAAGAGCTATAAAAGGTATTCAAAGATAGTCTGAGATTTTGTTGGTGATTCTCTGACTGTTTCTCAGCAAAAATTAATGAATCTTGACCAAGCATTCATTCCTACCGTTAATTCCTAAGCACGGGCTGGACTATTTAAAGGATGTAATAGCCCTCTTCTTCTCACAAGTGAAACACTCCATTCCCTCAGAATCATGGGGTATGTTAAGGTTTGGGCAAGCTGCGTCTGGATCTGGTTTTGTGAGGGGTGCCTTTACAAATGTTTAGCAAAAAAGGGGGAGAGAAATACAGTCCTGGGGTTGAGAATGTACCAGAAGCAAGCCAACTGTGGGTGTGGTAGCAAACAGAAGTTGGCGTCAGGCACAAAATCCACCAACTGGGTTTACCACTTGTGTCTTGTGATCTGAGTTAAGAAGACAGTTGTGCCTTGTGATCTGAGTTACATTGTCTATGTACTCAGCATTACATATTCTTCAGGAAGCTCTCCTGTTGAGGGGAAGGGTTCTGGTACAACTGATTCTTGTTCCTCTACTTCCTCATGTAAACCATTTTTGGTGTTTGTGGTGGTGGAGAGAATGACAGAGGCGTATTTGTTTTAGCTAAAATTTGCCAAAGGGGGAGATTGTTAATACCTTAGGATTGACATTAATTTTAGTAAAACAAATAATGTATTCACCTCTGTTGTTTAATATGTTGGGTGGA
This sequence comes from Lathyrus oleraceus, assembly GCF_024323335.1. Classification (NCBI taxonomy): domain Eukaryota; kingdom Viridiplantae; phylum Streptophyta; class Magnoliopsida; order Fabales; family Fabaceae; genus Lathyrus; species Lathyrus oleraceus. Next base: position 429,743,918 of record NC_066585.1, on the reverse strand, counting down.
AGAAGTTCAACATCTGGACCAACATGTCATGTACGATGTCACGACATCAAGCCTGTGACATCGCACATGTGTAGAAAACTGAATTAATTAATTCAGTATATATTTCTGGGATTAGCAAGGATATCTGGTGAATATCCTAACTCCCATGTGGAGGTCTTAAAGACTTAATCAGAATATATATAGGCTCTAAATATGGAGATATATATGGAGAGATTCTAGGATTGAAGACCTTGTTTGTAGCAGAATTTTTCTGCTGAATTTGTAACAGTAAAGAACAAGTTTGCTGCGATTTCTGAAGGCCCAAATCCAGTTGGGTGATTAGGTTATAAATAGCACATTGTAACCTAGTTTTTGTAAGCCTCTTAGAATGAATGTTTATGGGTGTGTGTGAGGTAAACCTCCCAATCTGTGGGAAGGTTACCATGTGTTTCTCAGTGGTCAAAGCTGAGAGTGTTTGTAACTCAAAGCTTGTAGGCAAGAGTGATTTTGTTCTTGAATGAAGCTGTGAAGAAAGTTCAAGGTGTGTTAACATTACATTGTATTTGTAGTGATAGGAATGGAAACTGGAGGTTTCTATCTAGGAGTTCCTAGGTATAGATTGCATTGGGTAGGGATTAAGTGAAGAGTTTTAAACGGGGGAGTTTAACTCTGAATTAATACTGCTAATAGTGGATCTTCTTCCTGGCTTGGTAGCCCCCAGATGTAGGTCATGTTGGACTGAACTGGGTTAACAATTTCCTGTGTTTGTTTTCCTTCTGCATGTGTTTGTATTACTGTCATAACTCAGCTGGTATTCCAGTCAGCTTATCAAGATGATAACATATCTGGTATATAGCCTTCTGTTTGAATGTCAATCAGAATGTTGTAACATTCATCAGTGACAGCGTATACTGAATAATAAGCAGGTTAATTTCAGTTCAGTATTTATTTAAGTCTGTTCTTTTCAAGGATAACAGACCTGGCCGAAGGATCATTGTGAAACTGTCAAACTGGATGTTTTGACAGTTGATACTGAAAGCTGATACTGAAGTAGAGACTAGTTGGTCTTTTACAGTACTGCAAACTTAGCACAGTCCGTTTCCAGGAACATAACAGAACCAACATATGGTCTGGCTGTCGAACTGAATGTTGTGACATTCATTCCCAACAGCATGTGCTAAAGTGTAGGATGATTGGTTTTTCTGTTTCAGTATTTTTCTCAGGCTATTCTTCAGGGATTAAACAGCTGAGCTAAAATCCAGGAAACCAACTACTAACCTACAATTAATGAACCTAACAAATACCTAGTTGTTAGTAATCTAATAAGTGGAAATTAGATTAACGTGTTCAACCTTTTATTCAGGAAATACAAGTAAAAGACAAACACACTGGAACAATGTAACAAATGATGTCCAAAATCAACAGCAAGACATCATGCTGATAACTGTGTAAGAAAACAACAGAAGTGAGTGCTAGGACTGATCTCTGTTGAGTCTTTCTTCCTGATGCACAGAACCAGGTGTTCATCCAGTCTAGGGTGACATAGAATGAGATGTCGTGACATCTGTGAACGTGTGCATATTAGTACAGTGGTTAATAACTGTCTTGCTGTATTAGTTACAATGTTAGATCAGATGTCATGACTTGGAGTAGAACATCTAAATTCTGACTACACCAGAATTTCAGTATCGAGAGCATCCGCCATCCAATTCTCATCTCGAGGAATATGATGAAAGTCAACCTTAGTAAAGAAAGTTGAAATCCTCCTCGCATAATCTCTGTATGGGATGAGGCCAGGCTGATTCGTCACCCATTCACCTGTTATCTAATTAACAATAAGGGTCGAATCACCATAAACAACAAGATGTTTGATCTTTAGATCAATACATTCCTCCAAACCCATAATACAAGCCTCATACTCCGCCATATTATTCGTTCATTTGAAAGTTAGCCTTGCCGTAAAAGGAAAATGTGTGCCTTGAGGAGAAAAAATTGAAATTCTAGTTAACAGACTTCCGATGTCACAAGGGTTGTTATGACATCCAATTCTGCGCAGGCAAGAATTATGCAGAACTTAAAATGTAAGTGCATTAAATAACACAAGTAATTGTTTACCCAGTTTGGTCCAACATGACCTACGTCTGGGGGCTACCAAGCCAGGGAGGAAATCCACTATCAGTAGTATTAATTCAGACCTTAAACCAACTGTTTAACCCTATCACTTAATACCTACCCAATGTAATTTCAATCTTACACTAAGATCAGAGTTCCTACTTACTCCCCCTCAATCACCTCAGTGATTACTACCTTTAATCAATATTAAACACAATTATGAAGTCACACTTCAAACAACTCTTGATTGTGCTTAACGACTTTAATCAATATACACAGCACTCACGCTTAAAAGCTTAGAGTGACACAACACTTACAACTCAATGAACACCCTATACCAATGTAATCATCTACGTGATAATAGCTTGGCTTACAAGATACGTCTAATACAAGACACACAAAAATACAGCAGTGAAGTATGATGGACACACTTAATCTTCACGCCTAAAATCCCCCGTTCTGAATGAAGGATTGCCATCCTTTTATATTGCAGCACTTGGGCCTTGTACTTGTATTTTCCTGAAATTAAGGTCACGCGAGTTCCCCTAAATTCCACATCTAGGTTACTAACAAATACGCTATTTGTTAGGTTCATTAATTGTAGCTTGGTTGTTGGTTTCTTGGATTTTCTCTCAGCTGTTGAATCCCTAAAGAATAGCCTGAGAAAAATGATGAAACAGAAAAACTAAACAACCTACAATATAGCATACGCTGTCAGGAATGAATGTCACAACATTCAGTTTGACATCCAACTCAAGGACTATATGCTAAGTCTGTTTTTCCTGAAAACAGACAGTACAAATTTGCTGAACTGTACAGGACCAATCTGTCCATACCTCAGTATCAGCGTACATTAATAAATGTCAAGACATCCAATTTTACATTTACACAATTAGCCTTATGTCAGGTTCGTTATCCTCCTGAAGAACCGACTGAGATACATACTGAAGTGTAGCAGAAAACTACTCTGCCTATTGTTCAATATATGTTGTCAATGATGAATGTTATAACATCCAGTTTGACATTCAGACAGTAGGCCTTATGCCAGGTCTGTATTTACTTGATAACCAGACTGAAAATAAATACTGAGTTCTAACAGAACACCAACTGTTATATTCCTCAGTATCTGCTGACAGGGATGAATGTCATAACATCCAGTTTGACATTCAATAAATCCTGTATTAGCTAATCCTGCAGTATACTACTCAAGTATGTCATGACATCAGCCAAGACATCAGAGTACAGCTAGATATTCTAACATACAATGCAGTCAAACAAACACCTCCACAGTATGTCATGACATCAGTCAAGACATTAGAATCCAGCTAGTGTTTTACCATACAATGCAGCCAATTAAACACCTACAAACTCCCCCTTTGGCAAATTTTTGGCTAAAACACTTTGGTCTCACAACAGAGTCCATAGCAGCGGAAAACACACATCTAGCAGGAAATTAACATAGCTAATACACTCAGAGTGGCAACACACTCACACACATGGAAGTTAAATAAAAACTTCATAAAACAGCACACATACAGAAGTTAAATAAAAACTTCTAATTGCAGCACACATAAAAACTTCTAATTGCAGCACACACATACATACTCACACTCATAGAAGTGGAACATCAGCTGCAGAGTAGAGGATCTTGAATCTGTCTTGAATATTTGTTTTAGCAAAACAATCTATTGTCTTGGGGGCATCACAGGTGTTACTCCCCCTTTTTGTCAAAAATGTTGCCAAAGACAATCAATGATAGAATTACACATAAATGACAGAATTACAGACTTGATTTTACTTCACAGTTTCAATCAAGCATACCCCCCCTCTTGATCTTGCTTTACAACTTGATCAAGACATCATCCACTTGATCTTGCTTCACAGCTTTGATCAAGTAGTTACATATTCTTGCTTTACACCCATATCAGATGCCATGACTTTGAGTCTGACATCTTGAACCCCTCATGCATGAACACTTTCTTGAAGTCCAGCAGCCGCATAGGCCAACCTATGTTAGGATATCCCCTTAACATCTTGTTACTATACTTGCAGTAAGTAACATAGCTGTGAACTGTTGTCCAGTCATAGCACACTATCAATTGTTTAATCGGTTGAGATATTAAACAATACATCCCAAACATCATTGGTTGTTATAAGTCCTCAGAGAGGCATATTCCCACTTTGCCCCTACCATTGTCAAACTGAGTAGCATCCAATGTCATGACATTCTGAGTGACGTTGTACTCAGTCTGCATCAGGTTCATCCATACTAGTGATGACCACCTGCTACCAGAAGCTAGGTACTTAGTTTCTGCAGACGACAATGGTACACACATCTGTTTATCCCCTGCTACCGCACCATTTGTATGATGACCAATAGGTGCCAATGACTCACAGCTTTCAATCAGACTTTTTCCATAGTTTGTTCTTTTATCCAAAGGCAGATATGGGATTCCTCTAATTTCTTCCTTGGAAATGATCTTCTTCATTCCTTTTAAATTAAGTTGTCCAAGTCTTCCATGTTTCAGCTTCAATTCCTGCTCTCCCTTGGCTACGGGGCACTTGGGGAAGTCTAGTGAGTCTTTAGATTTCCATAGATAACAGTTATCTTTGGATCTGGCCCCTCTCATCACTTCCTGATTGCAAACATTCAACACCACACATCCTCCCCTAGTAAATTTCATATTGAATCCTTGGTCACATAGCTGGCTTATGCTGATGAGATTTGCAGTTAGGCCTTTTACTAACAACACATTACTCAGTTTTGGAACTTCAGGACAATCCAGCTTACCAACACCCGTGACTTCTCCTTTAGCTCCATCACCAAATGTCACATACCTGGTGGCATGGGGTTGAAGATCCACCAATAGGTTGCTCATCCCAGTCATATGTCTTGAGCAGCCACTTTCAAAGTACCAGTCTTGTCTGGTAGGTGCCCTTGGAGATGTGTGAGCTAGTTTAGCAACACATTGTTGATTCTCAAGGGAGAGATTAAGCTTAGATGCCTGCTGCTTAGGTCTGACTTGAGGTGTCTGATTATCAGCTCATTTTTGTTTCTTAATGGGGGCGTTAAGCTTAGACGCCTTCTGCTTAGGTTTGAGTTGAGTAGTCTGGTTGGGATAACCATGCAACCTGTAGCAGAAGGGTTTTATGTGACCAAATCTACCACAGTAATGACATCTCCATCTCTGGAATTTCTTCTTCTGATGGTTACTCATTCTGGTTCTCTGATGTTGAGACATCAGTTATGACTTCTGCTTGAATTTCTGAACTTCATCCTTAGATCTTTTGAGTTCAGATGGAGATTTCTTAGCAAAACCTAAACCAGACATGGTTCCTGACTTCTGTCCTACCTTTAGAATCTCTTCCAAGGTGTCAGTTCCTTTGTTCAACATTCTGATGGATTTTGTCATTTGTTCTAGCTTAGCCGTCAGCAAAGAAATCTCACCATTAAGACCATCTATGACTTTCAGTTGCTTCTGTTTCTCAGCTTCCAGCTCTTTGATGAGTTTCTTCTACTTTTCTCCTTGGATACATACTTCTGCACTTTTAACACATAACTCTTTATATGAAGCAGCAAGTTCATCCAAGGTAAGCTCATTTCCGCTTGAGTTATCCTCTGAGGCACAGACACTGGTCAGAGCAGTGACATGTTTAGCAGATTCTCCTTCAGATTCACTCTCAGAGTCTTCTTCAGACCAGGTGGCAGCTAGCCCTTTCTTTTGCATCTTGAGAAAGGTAGGGCATTCAGCTTTAATATGACCATAACCTTCACATCCATGGAACTGGATTCCCTTGCCATGAGTGACCTTTTCTTCATATTTTGGCTTTCTACTGATGTCATATGAAGAGTTCTTGACATTAGGTCTACCCTGTTGATCAACCTTCTTTATGAACTTGTTGAACTGTCTTCCAAGCATGGCTATGGCTTCTGAAATGCTTTCATTTCCCCCAATGTTTCCTTCTTCTGAATTCTCTTCAGTATTTGATACAAAAGCTATGCTTTTGTTCTTCTTTTCAACATTCTCACACAAGCCCATTTCAAAGGTTTGGAGAGAACCAATGAGCTCATCCACCTTCATCTTGCAGATCTCCTGAGCCTCTTCTATAGCAGTGACCTTCATTGCAAATCTCTTAGATAAAGACCTGAGAATCTTTCTTACAAGTTTCTCTTCAGCCATTTTCTCACCTAAGCCACCAGAGGTGTTGGCAATTTCAAGAATATTCATGTGAAAGTCATGAATAGTCTCATCCTCTTTCAACCTAAGATTTTCAAACTTGGTGGTCAGCATCTGAAGTTTAGCCATCTTCACATTGGAGGTACCTTCATGAGTTACCTTGAGGGTAACCCACACTTCCTTGGCCAGCTCACAGTGGTGCACCAGTCTGAAGATGTTCTTACTTATTCCATTGAACAATGCATTCAAGGCCTTAGAATTTCCATGGGCTAATGCCTCTTGCTCCTTGTCCTAGTCTTCTTCAGGGATTTGCATACTGACTCTATCGTTACCTGTCTTCGTTGGATGTTCCCATCCTTTGTTGACAGCTCTCCAGACTTTGCTATCTAGAGACCTTAAGAAGGCTATCATACGAGGCTTCCAGTCATCATAGTTAGAGCCATCCAACATGGGTGGTCTATTTGAGTGTCCTATATCCTTGTCCATGATACTAGAAAGTAACTTCCCTAGATCTCACCCAGAAATTAACAGGCAGGGTGCCTGCTCTGATGCCAATTGAAATTCTAGTTAACAGACTTCCGATGTCACAAGGGTTGTTATGACATCCAATTCTGCGCAAACAAGAATTATGTAGAACTTAAAATGTAAGCGCAGTAAATAACACAAGTAATTGTTTACCCAGTTCGGTCCAACATGACCTACGTCTGGGGGCTACCAAGCCAGGGAGGAAATCCGCTATCAGTAGTATTAATTCAGACCTTAAACCAACTGTTTAACCCTATCACTTAATACCTACCCAATGCAATTTCAATCTTACACTAAGATCAGAGTTCCTACTCACTCCCCCTCAATCACCTCAGTGATTACTACCTTTAATCAATATTAAAGACAATTATGAAGTCACACTTCAAACAACTCTTGATTGTGCTTAACAGCTTTAATCAAGATACACAACACTCACGCTTAAAAGCTTAGAGTGACACAACACTTACAACCCAATGAACACCCTATACCAATGCAATCATCTACGTGATAATAGCTTGGCTTACAAGATACGTCTAATACAAGACACACAAAAATACAGGAGTGAAGTATGATGGACACACTAAATCTTCACGCCTAAAATCCCCCGTTCTGAATGAAGGATTGCCATCCTTTTATATTGCAGCACTTGGGCCTTGTACTTGTATTTTCCTGAAATTAAGGTCACGCGAGTTCCCCTAAATTCCACATCTAGGTTACTAACAAATACGCTATTTGTTAGGTTCATTAATTGTAGCTTGGTTGTTGGTTTCCTGGATTTTCTCTCAGCTGTTGAATCCCTGAAGAATAGCCTGAGAAAAATGCTGAAACAGAAAAACTAAACAACCTACAATATAGCATACGCTGTCAGGAATGAATGTTACAACATTCAGTTTGACATCCAACTCAAGGACCATATGCTAAGTCTGTTTTTCCTGAAAACAGACAGTACAAATTTGCTGAACTGTATAGGACCAATCTGTCCATACCTCATTATCAGCGTACATTAATAAATGTCAAGACATCCAATTTTACATTTACACAATTAGCCTTATGTCAGGTTCGTTATCCTCCTGAAGAACCGACTGAGATACATACTGAAGTGTAGCAGAAAACCACTCTGCCTATTGTTCAATATATGCTGTCAATGATGAATTTCATAACATCCTGTTTGACATTCAGACAGTAGGCCTTATGCCAGGTCTGGTATTTTCTTGATAACCAGACTGAAAATAAATACTGAGTTCTAACAGAACACCAACTGTTCTATTCCTCAGTATCTGCTGACAGGGATGAATGTCATAACATCCAGTTTGACATTCAATAAATCCAGTATTAGCTAATCCTGCAGTATACTACTCAAGTATGTCATGACATCAGCCAAGACATCAGAGTACAACTAGATATTCTAACATATAATGCAGTCAAACAAACACCTCCACAGTATGTCATGACATCAGTTAAGACATTAGAATCCAGCTAGTGTTTTACCATACAATGCAACCAATTAAACACCTACAATAATCACTTCCCCAATACCATTTCCATACTGATTAACAGCACCATCGAACACCATACCCTATCGGGAACCAGGCTCTGGCCCTTCATCGAACGTAGGCTCATCACAATCTTTCGCCTTCAAATACAGAATCTCCTCATCAGGGAAGTCGTATTGCACGGACTGATAATCCTCAATTGATTGATGCGCCAAATGGTCAGCCAAGATACTACCTTTAATAGCTTTTTGAGATCGATACTCAATATCATCCTCAATTGATATACGGGCATAAGCGCTTAGCAGCCCAAGCCAAAGCACAACATGTCTTCTCAAGCATTGAGTACCGAGACTCACAGTCAGTGAACTTCTTACTTAAGTAGTATATCGCGTATTCTTTCTTTCCTGATTCATCTTGCTGACCAAGGACACAACCCATGGAATCATCAAGTACAGTTAAGTACATAACCAATGGTCTCCCTTCAATAGGCGGAGACAGAATCGGAAGCTCGGACAAATACTCTTTGATACTGTCAAAGGCTTTTTGGCAATCCTCGGTCCAATCATGTGCGATATAAATCTCGAAATGTAATTCAAGCGGCCAAGAAAACCTCAGACTTACTTCTCAATTTTGGGCGCAAGCATCTCTTGTATTGCTTTGACCTTGGCAGGATCAACCTCAATACCTCTCTCGCTGACAATAAAGCCCAATAACTTGCCGGAACGGACTCCAAAGGTACACTTGTTTGGGTTCAAGCGGAGCTTGTACTTCCTCAAACGCTGGAAAAGCTTCAACAAGTGCTCTACATGTTCAACTTCCATTTTCGAATTTGCAATCATATCGTCGACATACACCTCGATCTCCTTGTGCATCATGTCATGAAACAAGGTAGTCATAGCACGTTGATACGTGGCTCCGGCGTTCTTCAAACCGAAGGGCATCACTCGATAACAGAATGTTCCCCAAGGTGTGATGAATGTTGTCTTCTCCATATCCTCGTGTGCCATTTTAATCTGATTATAACCAAAAAATCCGTCCATACACGAAAAGACATTGAATTTAGTTGTATTGTCTACCAACATATCAATGTGTGGTAGGGGAAAATCATCTTTCTGACTAGCTTTATTCAAGTCACGGTAATCTACACACGTTCGGACTTTTCCATCTTTCTTAGGCACAGGCACAATATTGGCCACCCATTGAGGATATGTAGAAGTCACCAGAAACCCTGCATCAATTTGCTTCTGCACTTCTTCTTTAATCTTCACTGCCATATCAGGATGAGTTCTTCTGAGCTTTTGCTTCACAGGTACACACTCAGGCTTCAACGGAAAGAAATGTTGCACGATATCAGTATCTAGACCAGGCATGTCTTCATACGACCAGGCAAAGACGTCGACATATTCTCGTAGCAACTCGATCAACCCCTTCTTAACAGACTCTTCAAGGAGTGCTCCAATCTTCACTTCACGAATGCAATCTTCAGACCTCAAGTTGACTGTCTCCAGGTTCTCAAGATACGGCTGAATGATCTTCTCCTTGTGCTCAAGCAGACGGGTAATCTCATCAGGAATCTCTTCAACATCATCTTTTTCTTCCTCAAGTACAGGGAACTCAAAGTTGGGAGATGGTGTTGGATCATTATGTTCAATGGGTTTGATTAACCTGCATAAGGATTTTGAGTATAAAAGAGATTTCAGAATTCAAACAAGGCAAATCATTATGCAGACGAAAAGATTGATTTTATTCTCTTTTTAGGGTTTTATGGTGATCACCAATTTCATGAAAAAAGCAAAAAGGAAAAATAATTTGAGAAAACAAACATTTAACATGCGATTATTGAATGAATATCATTGTATTAATCAAATTATGCCAAAAATGTCTTCACTTCTCCTTTTGGCATGGGAGAAGGGTTTTTAAACAAATTGAACACATTACGTTGACTTATGGATAACTGTTGGAACATCAACAGCGACCCAATTATTGCAGATTCCTCCGGGTATGACAAAGTTGCCAAGGTCTTCCTCTTCATCTTCTTCAATGATGGTAGCAGCTTCCTGATCTTCAACGGTGTGGATGAAACCTCCACTCTGAAACAGCCCAAGATCATTGGAAATACCAGAAGAATACCTTATACCAGCCCGAGACTTGTTATCTTCCAATTTGATCATTTTCCCCAAACCAGTAGTTGCACCATGCTATATGGCCAACATCGCATCATTATAGGAGACAAATGAAGAAAGTCCTTTCCTATAAGGCTCAGCAATAGATAAGGCTTGGAACGGAGTTCCAACCTCATCCTCAGCATCAATATAGGAGAAGGAAGATAAATGGATAACCAAGAGAGTCTTCTCTCCCCCTATCACCACCAACTTCTTGTTCTTAACGAACTTCAACTTTTGGTGCAGGGTGGATGTCATGGCGCCTGCCTCGTGAATCCATGGTCTACCGAGCAAACAGTTGTATGACAGATGAGTATCCATGACCTAGAAAGTGATCTGGAAGTCACTAGGTCCAATCTTGATTGGGAGGTCTAATTTGCCAATCACAATTTTACGCGATCCATCAAAAGCTTTCACTACCACTCCACTATGCCTCATGGGAGCCCCCTGATATGAAAGTTTGGCAAGAGTGGATTTTAGCAATACATTGAGTGATGACCCTGTGTCCACCAACACATTGGACAGGGCATCATCTTTACAGTTCATGGATATATGTAAAGCCAAATTGTTGTCTTTTCCCTCCTCGGGAAGATCAACATCACAGAAGCTCAAATTGGTGCAGGCAATTATATTTGCAACAATGCTATCAAACTGCTCAATTGTGACATTGTGATCCACGTATGCCACGTCCAACACCCTTTGTAACGCTTTGCGGTGTGGCTCTGAATTCATTAACAAAAATAAAACAGATATCTTTGATGGAGTTTGTAGCAACTGATCCACAACATTATACTCACTCCTTTTGATGAGCCTTAGCATCTCATCACCATCCTCTCTCAAAATGCCAGACTGGCCAACTAGGATAGGAGTATTATTGGATTTAACAGCAACAGGGTCAACACCCTTCACAATAGGAACCGACTGATTTGAAGAAGAAGTCCCCACGGGACTGGCAGGATTGACAGCATCTTTCCTCACAACGTCTTCGTGGGATTTCAGCTTAGCCGAGAAAACAAGACCACTACATGTCACTCCACTAACGTCAGAAATGCTCACAACAAAGGTTGAGGGCAATGAAACCTCCTTCCCATCCTCCAATATAACAGCGTTATAATGGTAGGGAACCTCTTTGTCTGATAGATACGGGACAGGTCCCGCTGGCTTGATCACAAGAGCTGGCGATACTTTCTTCTTGCTGCCATCATACTTGATAACAACAGGATCAGGAATTTTAAACATAGGAGTGATAACATTGACTTCATCCTTATTACGATTCTGAAGTATCTCAATCATCCCTTGATCTAGCATCTCGTGGATGTCCCTTCTCACTTGACGGTATCCCCTTTCATTGATATTGCACACCTGGCACCTATCATGATCATGCTCATAATGGTTATGTTTGCACAACAGCTTATGCATCTCTACGAAGGATTGCCTTATGTCATTCACATAAAGGACCTTGTATTTGCCATGGCACCCCTGAACCATATTAACAACTGTCTTCCCATGCTCGAGAAATGGGTTCTTCTTCACATTTGGGCCTACGTCTTCAAAAAACAATATCCCTCTCCTTACAAGGTATTGCACCTTGGTCTTCAAAGGAAAACAATTCTCCACGTCATGTACGGGTGCACCGGAATGATACACACAGTGAAATTCGGGCTTGTACCACCATTGGGGATTAGCTGGCACAGCAAGAAGATCACGAGGAGTTATCATCTTCCTATCAATTAAGGAAGGATAAAGTTCAGTATACGTCATTGGAATCGGGTCAAAAGTCACCCTCTTCCTCTCATAGTTGTTGGTGCCGGTGTTGTTGTTGTTGCGAGCTGGTAAGCCTGCTGTTGTTGACGATGTTGTTGTTGTGGTTGTTGTCGAACTTCTCTGAAAGCAGGTGCTATATGAGCCACCTGGTGTTGGTTGACAGTTGGTCGGATTTCTCTCCTCTTCAAAGAGGGTCTTCTCTTGACATGGGAAGAAACAACATGAGTCTCCCCTTCCTTCTTCCTAGCAAATCCTCCATACTTCTTTGCCGAGGAACCATCATCACGAGACAAGCGTCCTTCACGGACCCCCTCTTCTAGCCTCATCCCCATATTCACCATTTCGGTGAAATCCGAGGGAGCACTAGCGATCATGCGCTCGTAGTAGAAAGAGCTCAAAGTCTTCAAGAAGATCTTTGTCATCTCCTTCTCCTCTAAGGGTGGCACTATCTGAGCTGCCAATTCTCGCCATCTCTGGGCGTATTCCTTGAAGGTTTCAACTGGTCCCCGTCTGGAGCCATATCCATATTATATTTATACTGCTTTACAAATGCCTCTCCAAGATCATTGAAAGTGCGGATGCTTTTACTCTCCAGCCCCATATACCATCAAAGCGCAGCACCTGTCAGGTTGTTCTGAAAGTAGTGAATCAATATTTGATCGTTGTCTGTTTAGGTCAAGATCTTCCGAGCATACATCACAAGATGGCTGAGCGGACATATATTTCCCTTGTACTTCTCAAAGTCAGCCACTTTGAATTTAACTAGGATTTTAACGTTGGGCAACAAGCACAACTCAGCAGTACTCTTCCCAAAGAGGTCTTTACCTCTCAAAGTCTTCAGTTCCTTGCGTAGCTCAAGGAATTAATCTTTCATCTCATCCATTTTCTCATATACGTCTGGGCCCTCAGATGGCTCAGAATGATAAATGGTGTCTTCTACTCGCGGGAGAGTGTGCACGATGAGAGGTGGCACAGACAGAACCGGGCTAGATGCCGGCAGAGAAGCAAAGGTGGAAGCAAAACCCTCTGGAACAAAATTAGATGGCATTCCCCAAGGGAACCCAGCTGGCATACTCGGAGTGAAGTGGGTTGTGGCATCAGGCACTGTTGAAGTAGCCACTACAAAAATGACCGTCCTTGCGGGAGGAGTTGCAGGAGTTGGTGAAGCTTGAATTTGCGCAGCAAGGACTGACTCCATCATGGTAGTCAGTCTGGCAATCTCTTCCTTCATATCCATGTTCTCTTGTTCAAGGTGTTCCATTATCTTCTGATGATTTGCTCGGGTGTTATACCGGTGCATCAGCTTGTCTTCAAAATAAATGAAGAGCAAAGAGTTAGACCACTGTATCAGGAGCTCGGAACAAAACCTGCTTATGCATATGATGCATGCAATGCTTGTGCATATGATTTGTTTTTTATCAGCGGAACTTTATAGAGATCTATTTGCAAATGTTTTGAAAATATTGAACCTTTAAGGCATATATGGAATACTCATAGCAATAATATTTGGAAACTTTTTACACCAAGGAACTAGTAGAGTTTCGGTAACCAAATACAATACAAGGGAAAAGGAGAAATAACATCCTATGGAGCCCTAGAAGCAATCGTCCAAATCCTTCGAGATCGGAAGATAGGTAGCACGAAGCCTCTTCACCTCTCTCTCATAAGCTGCTTCCATGTCGGCCTTCTCCTTAGCGAGCTGATCATACTTCCTCTCCTAAAACCTAGATGAATTAGGAAGGAGAGAAGTAACCACATCATCAGGCTCATCAATAACCTGATGCTTTAGAAATTCTATCATTGCATCCTTATCCTTGAGCTGCTGAAGAAGTTCCTCACGCTCACGAACCCATGCACGCGACCGATCTTCGTCTCTAAACTCCTCTACTCCTTGATTAGGGAGGGTTGAAGGCCCAAACATAACCATAGGGGTAGGTCCCGGACATTCGTACGGCATGCGGTACTCAAGAGCTCTCTTCCTCACCCAAGCGGTGTAAGGTTCCAAAGCAACACAATTCTTTGGACCAAGCTCATTCCTTCCTTTTCTATGAACCTTGCGCCAGGCGCGGACCATCCTATCCTTCAAGTTTTTGGGATCTTTACCCTTTTGAAAGAAGAAGCCTTCCAACAAAATGTTGTTAGGTTTATCCTTTAAGGGGAACCCAAGCTGGCGACGAGCCAAAGCAGGGTTATAGTTAATTCTACCGCATGTACCGAGAAGAGGTACATTGCAAAACTCACCACAAGAATCAATGATCTAAACACCATCATAAACACGATTATACCAAGAGATATCATCATTAGTGAGAGACATAAGTCTCGTGGACCACCGTAGACATCCCTTGTTCTCCTTGAAGGCAAGCGTCTGAGGCAAGTGCGAAATAAACCACTTGTATAACAGAGGCAGACAGCACACAATGGAACCACCACCCTTTGCATTCCTCATATGCGAAAAGAAATAAGTGTCACCCAACAGAGTCAGAACGGGATTAAGAGAAGAGAAAATCCTAATAACGTTCACATCCATGAAGTTGTCGATGTTGGCAAATAACACTAGCCCATAAATGAGGAGTACAAATATGGCTTCAAAAGCTTCCTTACTCACGGTCCTCCCAAACGAAGTAGCTTTGGCAATCAGAAAATCATATGGGAGACCTTGAATTCCACCTTTGGTAGTCATATTAGCAACAATGTCAGATACATCCATATGAAGCATATCAGCAATCTCTTGAGAAGACGAAATCTTCTCTAAACCACTGAATGACAACTGATCAAGAATAGGTATACCCACATGATAAGCATACTCCTCCAATGTAGGCAAAAGCTGGAAATCCAAAAAAGTAAAGCACCGATACAGAGGAACGTAGAACTGCACCAACACACTCATCAGACCCTTATCCACCTTGGTAGAAAGAATAGATAGAAGCTTCCCATGGCGAGCTTTGAATTCCAAGGGCTCTAATACATAAGATACCAAACTCCTTAACTCTTTCAAGTCGGGTTGTCTGAAACTGTACTTCTTCGTATTCCTTCTTTGCTTATCCATGTCTAAAAATTTACAAATAGACCTCTTAAGTTCCTTGAAAAACCTTTATTGTTGATGACATGAATGCGAATGAATGCATGAATGCATGGATGCAACAAACACACTCAAGGATCAAGCAAGTCACATCATACAAAGGTCACGGGATGGCTCAAGTCATCGTCAATTTCAATCATCCATTTTGGTGGATTATGGTTTACATCTTATCAACACCCAAGTTCCATTGATATTGAGGATATACTAGAACGGATCGACCGCGAATCAAGGGTTTGTTGTAAGTTACGAGCATGGAGTCTCGGTTAAGAACCACCCAACAGGAGTGTACTATGGTTAAACCTGACAATCATGTTCTAAAAAGGTTCCCATAGCCATCATCTCATCTTTCGGATATTATCGGATAAAACGACTACTCGTCCTACACAAATATTCTCAAGAGGGACTCTTATGAGTGTAGTATCGCGTAACAATCGCCTCAAGTCTTACACTTGAACGACCTTCGCACTACATCCTAAAATAGGCCAAGATGGGCTAGGTATCTAAGGTCCTTGGCTTCTAAGGTTTATATTGGAAAGAGTAATGCCTACCCACAACTACTCATGTGACATTATTGATCCCAATAAGACCTCCACCAAGTGAATGGGCTTGCAAGTTAACTTGTTAAGGAATAACTCCACACAAGTCAACAAGACTATGTCATTCTCCTATCATAAGTGCACTCGATTTCGGGTATAGAACTCATCTCACAAGAAACCACCAAGCATACAAGCAATTAATATATTAAGCAATTCATACATTACAAACAATACATTCATCCCAAATTTCCATAAAAATATGTCACGAATAAATATAAACATACAACACACATAAGCAAAAAGTAGGCTAAACCCACTAGTGAATGGAAAGTCCCCAGCAGAGTGGCCACTTTTCTGTAGCGGGGTTTCCGCTACCTTTAGGTTTATTGACTAAACCAAAAGTCAACATACAATTCGAGTCGCCACCGCACTTTTATTTGTCCAAAGGAAAGGCTAAAAAGCGAACAAAAGCCAAGGTAAGAAGTTTTTCGAATCAAAAACTAATAAAAATGTCAGAGATCCGGGTAAGGGGGTTGGTTATGAAATGGGAAGGTTTTACGCACCCAAAATATCCTTAGTACTCTAAGGGAACCCTTTTTGCAAATATGTGATGTAGGTTGGTATTTGTGAAAAGATTGGGGGGATGAGAAGAGAATAGATTATATTTACAAATTTTGTTGTTTGAATGGATGAACCCATTGCCTATGTACCATCACAAAGGAGGATCAAAACCTCGTAGTTCGGGGAAAAAATCTCAAAGATTGGTGAATTGATTTGATCAAAATCCTTAAGATCTTTTGTTATCAAGGGGAGAAAACCCAACCTAAACCAACAATCCACCATGTGAGGAAGGCTTCAAGATTCTAGGGAGGGGTTAACCCTATAATAAGCATGGAAGACTTATAATCCAACCACTAAGGATGAGGTGAGATTTACATCAACTACTATGATAACTCAAACCTATGACTAATGTTTTTGAAACGTTTTAACAAGTGGCCATTGGAACCACAAAAATAACTTTAAATGAGTTATATTTACAAGTTAGATTTATTTACAAAATGAAGTCAAAGTGGGATTAAGATTTATTCACAATAAGGGTTTATGAAAATAGTTTTAAAAAGTCAAAGGCTTAAGGCTTAGGTTTCTAATTTAAAACAAAGTCAAAGTTTGAAGAAAAAAGGTTTTTGGCTTGGTTAGAGTGGAGAGAAGAAGAGAAGGGCTAGTCCTAAAGCATACAAAGATAAGAGGGGAAAGATATACCCTTGGAGTTCCTTTTCTTGAAATCATAGAGATGATTCAAGATGCTCCTTTCCTTTGGACTTAGCAAACAAACAAGCAATCACAAAATTTGAATTCAAGCTCCTAGGATCTCCATTTTGGCTTGTCTCTTAACTTGGCTATTCATGACAATGGTCCTCTTTTCACAATCTCAAGATGGGATCCCTATCACACAAAAGCAAACATCAAAAGGTTTACAACACAATAAGGGGAAGGGACAAAGAATAAGTTTGGAAGAGAAGTCTTTTTTCGACCAACTTTGAGTCTTAGCATTTTAACGGCATGAGGCCCATTTTCTCTTCAACAAATTTAGCATTCTAAAGGCATAAGGCCTAGTTGCTCTTGAACTCCTTTAAGCATAGGTATGTCCTAATTCTAAGTCATTTCTCCTTTTTGCATTTGGTTCACACAAAACAAACACAAAGCAAACACAAGATGGGAATATATTTATATACAATAATGGGCTCAAATGAGCAAAAGAAAAATGACATAAACATAAAATATATGCTCAAGTGAGCAAAGGGAAAATCAATATGAATAATGAGCAAGAAATAAATTACATTAAAAGTAAATGACAAGAAAATTAAATGCTCAAATTAAAGTTAGTAATTAGTGGAGGTTATGTTAGCTTATCATAAGACAATGTAGCGCTATGTTAAGCAATCGTAAGTGGACTAATGTAGTTGTCACACCTATCTGAGGCCGGTCAATAAAAATATAGGCAAATAACACAAGTTAGAGATCATGACTAGTAAGCCAAGCTCCATGAACTTGCCATGCCAAAACAAAAGGGGAAGGACCTTGTATGGACTTTAGGTTATTTGCTTGACCAAGAAGCAACCTATCTTGGACACAAAACAACTCACTTGATCATTGATCAAGTTGAGTTTGGTTTGGATCAAAGAAGGTTAAATCTCTCATTTGTCAAGACCAACCATAAGACATTAACTCATTGGCCAATGATGGAAAGAATGGGATGAAGATGAAAGGGAATGGAAAAGAAGACAAGTATCAAATCCAATTTATCAAATGTGAACTAAATCATCATCAATCAACACCAAATAGAAAAGAAATGAAGATAACAAGTCAAAGAGTCAATGAGATTTTTTTGGTATTTTTTGAATTAAAATAAAATGCAAATAAAAATAAACAAATAAGGTCAAACCTCTAATCTAATTCAAAACAACTTGAACAAATCCAATTAAATTCTCATAGGTCCAACATTATCAAACAAGCTTTGACTAATTTTCTCATCAATTTTTGAAATCAGAAAGCAATTTAAAACAATTAAAAACAATTAAAAATAGCACAAAATGGATTAAAATCTCAAATAAATCTCAAATCAAATAAGAAATTGATGAGACTATTTTTCATTGATTTATCGTGATCCATAAATGCTAGGAAAATATTTTTTGGATTTTTCAAAAGTCAGAAAGTATTTTAAAATGAATTAAAACTATTAAAAACCAAATAATTCACAAAAAATATTAAATGAAGTCACACAAAAAATTAAAAATCAAAATACGAAACTAGATTTTTCAAGAAATTTTTGGAATTGGTCTCATATTTTTATGACTTCAAATAAGTTTTTTGGGAATTTTTGAAAATCAAATGAATTAACTGAAAATAAAAGAAAATAAAAATAATGGAAAAAATCACAGCCGCGTGATACAATTCATTAATTGACGTGGCATGGATGGACTGTCCAGATCTGAGGGCGCAGTGTGTGCTTGAGTCAAACGCGCAACATTATAAATTAAAATAAGTACACACAATGGAGGATCAAGATTAAAACGTGGCAAGGTGATCCAAGGGCCAGGAGACAAGACACGTTGTGGTGATGGTGGAAACCACCGTCTTCTCCGGTGAGCCAACAGAATCCGGCCACCAGTTGCAGAGAAAAAAAGTTTAACAAAAATGGAAAGTAAGGACATGGAAATGAAGCTCGTGTGATTGAGATCACCACTGTATACATGGATCTTCCTCACTCTTCCTATATTGAGATAAATGTGAAGTGGAAGATCATGGTATTCAAACTGAAAGTGCACGAAATGGAAAATTGAAACCACCATTGGCTTGCCTCAAGTGTGAGGACTTCAGAAAACCACACAAACACAAGAATGCTACATTGAAATGAGAGTTCTAGATCCAAAAAATTTGAAGGTATACCTCTGAATTGAATCTCTCAAGGCCACGAAACCTTCAAGATCTTGGTTTCTCTTTGCTCTAGGGATGCAGTGGAAGTGAAAGGCTAAGGAATTAAGCTTTGAAGATCAGCTAATGATGCTGAATTTCAAGCTCGAAAGTGAGAAAAAATTTGATCAATTTCCTTTGGTATGGCTAAGGTTTCAATGATGCAGCAATTCAGATCTCCAAAAGGTTGATGAATGAATGAGAAGGAACCTCTATTTATAGCTGAAAGTCTCAAATGATCACACTTCTCATGTGTGCATGGCAAATTGAAATTGGATGCATGGGCCTGCACAGGCGCGCGTGAGGCCTAATGATAAGTGAAACATCTTGCTAAGTTCATATGGAATGGATTTGGACGTGTACATGAAGTGGAATCAGCTTGCATACCAAGTTATAACATGAAATACCAAAATGCACATGAATGGAAAGGTCTTCGAAACTCCCAAATGGTAAGTTCAAAAGAGTAATGTGAGTAATGGTTGGAAAGCCCTTGAAATAAGGAACAAAAGTCATGTTGGGAAAAAATTCATTTTGCATTTGGAAATTAATAAAAACTGGCTTTGAAAATCCAAGTACAAAACATATTCAAAGTTCTTTGAAAAATTTCCCCAAAAGCAAGCTTAATCAAACCCCTCTGTTTTCATGATGAAAGCTTCAACTATAAAAACATCCAACATAAACGTTGTAGAGCTTTTCAAGATGATAAATTTAGACTCAAAGTTTGTTACATTTGGATTTTCTATGATAAAGTTATGGGCATTTGAAGTTGGGTACTTTTTCAAATTCAATGAATTAGGTCCAATATGACCTATAATGTTTTGTATTATCACATGTATTTATTTTAGGATTATGAAATTTTGTCCAACATAAAATTTTAAGTAAACATCTCAATATTTCTAATTCATTTGGTCTCACCTAAAAATCATAAAAACTAAGGAAGTCAGGCCCTTGGTAAGTTGACCCAAAATTAGGGTTTCAGTCAAAATGACCTATAATGTTTTGAAATGAATGATAACCTTCCAAGTTTCAAATGGAATTTTGATGAACCTGAATGTTGTTTAGAAGGTTCTTAAGAACATTGTTTATCTTGGGGTAATCTTCATTTGGTAAACACATCAAAAGTTATACCTCAATGGTGCTCAGCTTAGTCAGATGACTTAACTGGTCAACTTCTCAAGGCCAAACTTCCAATCTTGATGAATAAATGATTGAGGATTCTCAAATAGGATCATATATGCATAAAATTATGAATGAAAGGACTTACATTGATTAAATTTGATCAGAGGTTGAGATTGCTTCAAGGGCCAGGCACACTCAAAGCATAATGAAATTAGGGTTTCCTTGGGAAACAATCCTCAAGCCCTTTGGGTTATCTTGATCAAATTGGCAAATTGAAATACTTGGGAGACATATATGATGATTAGGTACTTTGTGGACCATTGTCATGCTTTTCCTCACCTTCATCTGGCCATTTCATTGGGCTAAGGAGCCTCCTAGGAGCATTGGAGCACATGATCACTTGAGCTTCAAAACAAAACGAGTTAGTGACATATTTTTGTGCTTTTGGTTAGTAATCAAATAAGAAAAGCAATAATATACAATACAAGCATGCTTGTTGATCTCAAAACACTCAAACAAGTCCCAACCCTAGGGTTAAGGAGCCAAACATACTATGATCCTTGAGGCAATGAAGGCATACACATGGTGATGGTGGTGGAAACCACCATCTTCTCCGGTGAACCAACAACCTCCGGCCACCAGTTGCAGAGAAAAAAAATTAACAAAAATTGAAAGTAAGGACATGAAATTGAAACTCATGTGATGGAGATCAACACTATATCCATGGATCTTCCTCACTCTTCCTATATTGAGAGAAATGTGAAGTGGAAGATCATGGTGTTCAAACTAAAAGTGCACGAATTGGAAAATTGAAACCACCATTAGCTTGCATCAAGTGTGAGACTTCAGAAAACCACACAAACAAGACAAAGCTACATTGAATTGCAAGTTCTAGATCCAAAAAATTTAAAGGTATACTCTGAATTAAAGCTCTTTAAGCCACGAAACCTTCAAGATCTTGACTCCTCTTTACTCTAGGGATGTAGTGGAGATGATAGGCTAAGGATTTGAGCTTTGAAAATCAACTAATGATGTTAAATTTCAAGCTTGAAAGTGAGAAAATTTTTGGAAAATTCCTTTGGTATGGCTATGGTTTCAATGATGCAACGTTTTAGATCTCCAAAAGGTTGATGGATGAATGAGAAGGACTGTTTATTTATAGCTGAAATTGGTTGTGCATCATGCTTCCCTCGTGTGCATGGCAATTGAAATTGGATATGCATGGGCCTGTACAGGCGCATGTGAGGCCTAATGATGGGTGTAAAACCATGCTGAGTTCATTTGAAATGGATTTGGACGTGTACATGAAGTGGAATTAGCTTGCATACCAAGTTATAGCAAGAAATGCCAAAATGCACATAAATGAAGAGTTCTTCGAAACTCACACATGGTAAGTCCAAAAAAGTAATGTGAGTAATGGTTGGAAATCCCTTGAAATAAGGAATAAAAGTTATGTTGGGAAAAATTTTATTTGGAATTTGGAAATTAATGAAAAATGGCTGTGAAAATTTAGTTACAAAACATGTTTAAGTCACCTTTGAAATTTTTCATCAAAAGTAAGCCTAATCAAACCCCTCTTTTTTCATCATGCAAGATTCAAATGGAAAAACCTCCAACATAAAAGTTGTAGATATTTTCAATATGATCAATTTAGACTCAAAGTTTACATCATTTGGATTTTCTATGATAAAGTTATGGGCATTTGAAGTTGGGTACTTTTTCAAATTCAATGAATTAGGTCCAATATGACCTATAATGTTTTGTATTATCACATGTATTTATTTTAGGATTATGAAATTTTGTCCAACATAAAATTTTAAGTAAATATCTCAATATTTCTAATTCATTTGGTCTCACCTAAAAATCATAAAAACTAAGGAAGTCAGGCCCTTGGTAAGTTGACCCAAAATTAGGGTTTCAGTCAAAATGACCTATAATGTTTTGAAATGAATGATAACCTTCCAAGTTTCAAATGGAATTTTGATGAACCTGAATGTTGTTTAGATGGTTCTTAAGAACATTGTTTATCTTGGGGTAATCTTCATTTGGTAAACACATCAAAAGTTATACCTCAATGGTGCTCAGCTTAGTCAGATGACTTAACTGGTCAACTTCTCAAGGCCAAACTTCCAATCTTGATGAATAAATGATTGAGGATTCTCAAATAGGATCATATATGCATAAAATTATGAATGAAAGGACTTACATTGATTAAATTTGATCAGAGGTTGAGATTGCTTCAAGGGCAAGGCACACTCAAAGCATAATGAAATTAGGGTTTCCTTGGGAAACAATCCTCAAGCCCTTTGGGTTATCTTGATCAAATTGGCAAATTGAAATACTTGGGAGACATATATGATGATTAGGTACTTTGTGGACCATTGTCATGCTTTTCCTCACCTTCATCTGGCCATTTCATTGGGCTAAGGAGCCTCCTAGGAGCATTGGAGCACATGATCACTTGAGCTTCAAAACAAAACGAGTTAGTGACATATTTTTGTGCTTTTGGTTAGTAATCAAATAAGAAAAGCAATAATATACAATACAA
Source organism: Lathyrus oleraceus (assembly GCF_024323335.1). NCBI lineage: Eukaryota > Viridiplantae > Streptophyta > Magnoliopsida > Fabales > Fabaceae > Lathyrus > Lathyrus oleraceus. Next base: position 429,720,952 of record NC_066585.1, on the reverse strand, counting down.
GCATGCTTGTTGATCTCAAAACACTCAAACAAGTCCCAACCCTAGGGTTAAGGAGCCAAACATACTATGATCCTTGAGGCAATGAAGGCATACACATGGTGATGGTGGTGGAAACCACCATCTTCTCCGGTGAACCAACAACCTCCGGCCACCAGTTGCAGAGAAAAAAAATTAACAAAAATTGAAAGTAAGGACATGAAATTGAAACTCATGTGATGGAGATCAACACTATATCCATGGATCTTCCTCACTCTTCCTATATTGAGAGAAATGTGAAGTGGAAGATCATGGTGTTCAAACTAAAAGTGCACGAATTGGAAAATTGAAACCACCATTAGCTTGCATCAAGTGTGAGACTTCAGAAAACCACACAAACAAGACAAAGCTACATTGAATTGCAAGTTCTAGATCCAAAAAATTTAAAGGTATACTCTGAATTAAAGCTCTTTAAGCCACGAAACCTTCAAGATCTTGACTCCTCTTTACTCTAGGGATGTAGTGGAGATGATAGGCTAAGGATTTGAGCTTTGAAAATCAACTAATGATGTTAAATTTCAAGCTTGAAAGTGAGAAAATTTTTGGAAAATTCCTTTGGTATGGCTATGGTTTCAATGATGCAACGTTTTAGATCTCCAAGAGGTTGATGGATGAATGAGAAGGACTGTTTATTTATAGCTGAAATTGGTTGTGCATCATGCTTCCCTCGTGTGCATGGCAATTGAAATTGGATATGCATGGGCCTGTACAGGCGCATGTGAGGCCTAATGATGGGTGTAAAACCATGCTGAGTTCATTTGAAATGGATTTGGACGTGTACATGAAGTGGAATTAGCTTGCATACCAAGTTATAGCAAGAAATGCCAAAATGCACATAAATGAAGAGTTCTTCGAAACTCACACATGGTAAGTCCAAAAAAGTAATGTGAGTAATGGTTGGAAATCCCTTGAAATAAGGAATAAAAGTTATGTTGGGAAAAATTTTATTTGGAATTTGGAAATTAATGAAAAATGGCTGTGAAAATTTAGGTACAAAACATGTTTAAGTCACCTTCGAAATTTTTCACCAAAAGTAAGCCTAATCAAACCCCTCTTTTTTCATCATGCAAGATTCAAATGGAAAAACCTCCAACATAAAAGTTGTAGATATTTTCAATATGATCAATTTAGACTCAAAGTTTACATCATTTGGATTTTCTATGATAAAGTTATGGGCATTTAAAGTTGGGTACTTTTTCAAATTCAATGAATTAGATCCAATATGACCTATAATGTTTTGTATTATCACATGTATTTATTTTAGGATTATGAAATTTTGTCCAACATAAATTTTAAGTAAACATCTCAATATTTCTAATTCATTTGGTCTCACCTCAAAATCATAAAAACTAAGGAAGTTAGGCTCTTGGTAAGTTGACCAAAAATTAGGGTTTCAGTCAAAATGACCTATAATGTTTTGCAATGAATGATAACCTTCCATGTTTCAAATGGAATTTTGATAAACCTGAAAGTTGTTTATATGGTTCTTAAGAACATTGTTTATCTTGGGGTAATCTTAATTTGGTAAACACATCAAAAGTTATACCTCAATGGTGCTCAGCTTAGTCAGATGACTTAACTGGTCAACTTCTCAAGGCCAAACTTCCAATCTTGATGAATAAATGATTGAGGATTCTCAAATAGGACCATATATGCATAAAATGATGAATGAAAGGACTTACATTGATTAAATTTGATCAGAGGTTGAGATTGCTTCAAGGGCAAGGCACACTCAAAGCATAATGAAATTAGGGTTTCCTTGGGAAACAATCCTCAAGCCCTTTGGGTTATCTTGATCAAATTGGCAAATTGAAATACTTGGGAGACATATATGATGATTAGGTAATTTGTGGACCATTGTCATGCTTTTCCTCACCTTCATCTGGCCATTTCATTGGGCTAAGGAGCCTCCTAGGAGCATTGGAGCACATGATCACTTGAGCTTCAAAACAAAAAGAGTTAGTGACATATTTTTGTGCTTTTGGTTAGTAATCAAATAAGAAAAGCAATAATATACAATACAAGCATGCTTGTTGATCTCAAAACACTCAAACAAGTCCCAACCCTAGGGTTAAGGAGCCAAACATACTATGATCCTTGAGGCAATGAAGGCATACACATGGTGATGGTGGTGGAAACCACCATCTTCTCCGGTGAACCAACAACCTCCGGCCACCAGTTGCAGAGAAAAAAATTAACAAAAATTGAAAGTAAGGACATGAAATTGAAACTCATGTGATGGAGATCAACACTATATCCATGGATCTTCCTCACTCTTCCTATATTGAGAGAAATGTGAAGTGGAAGATCATGGTGTTCAAACTAAAAGTGCACGAACTGGAAAATTGAAACCACCATTAGCTTGCATCAAGTGTGAGACTTCAGAAAACCACACAAACAAGAGAAAGCTACATTGAATTGCAAGTTCTAGATCCAAAAAATTTAAAGGTATACTCTGAATTAAAGCTCTTTAAGCCACGAAACCTTCAAGATCTTGACTCCTCTTTACTCTAGGGATGTAGTGGAGATGATAGGCTAAGGATTTGAGCTTTGAAAATCAACTAATGATGTTAAATTTCAAGCTTGAAAGTGAGAAAAGTTTTTGGAAAATTCCTTTGGTATGGCTATGGTTTCAATGATGCAACGTTTTAGATCTCCAAAAGGTTGATGGATGAATGAGAAGGACTGTTTATTTATAGCTGAAATTGGTTGTGCATCATGCTTCCCTCGTGTGCATGGCAATTGAAATTGGATATGCATGGGCCTGTACAGGCGCATGTGAGGCCTAATGATGGGTGTAAAACCATGCTGAGTTCATTTGAAATGGATTTGGACGTGTACATGAAGTGGAATTAGCTTGCATACCAAGTTATAGCAAGAAATGCCAAAATGCACATAAATGAAGAGTTCTTCGAAACTCACACATGGTAAGTCCAAAAAAGTAATGTGAGTAATGGTTGGAAATACCTTGAAATAAGGAATAAAAGTTATGTTGGGAAAAATTTTATTTGGAATTTGGAAATTAATGAAAAATGGCTGTGAAAATTTAGGTACAAAACATGTTTAAGTCACCTTCGAAATTTTTCACCAAAAGTAAGCCTAATCAAACCCCTCTTTTTTCATCATGCAAGATTCAAATGGAAAAACCTCCAACATAAAAGTTGTAGATATTTTCAATATGATCAATTTAGACTCAAAGTTTACATCATTTGGATTTTCTATGATAAAGTTATGGGCATTTGAAGTTGGGTACTTTTTCAAATTCAATGAATTAGATCCAATATGACCTATAATGTTTTGTATTATCACATGTATTTATTTTAGGATTATGAAATTTTGTCCAACATAAATTTTAAGTAAACATCTCAATATTTCTAATTCATTTGGTCTCACCTCAAAATCATAAAAACTAAGGAAGTTAGGCTCTTGGTAAGTTGACCAAAAATTAGGGTTTCAGTCAAAATGACCTATAATGTTTTGCAATGAATGATAACCTTCCATGTTTCAAATGGAATTTTGATAAACCTGAAAGTTGTTTATATGGTTCTTAAGAACATTGTTTATCTTGGGGTAATCTTAATTTGGTAAACACATCAAAAGTTATACCTCAATGGTGCTCAGCTTAGTCAGATGACTTAACTGGTCAACTTCTCAAGGCCAAACTTCCAATCTTGATGAATAAATGATTGAGGATTCTCAAATAGGACCATATATGCATAAAATGATGAATGAAAGGACTTACATTGATTAAATTTGATCAGAGGTTGAGATTGCTTCAAGGGCAAGGCACACTCAAAGCATAATGAAATTAGGGTTTCCTTGGGAAACAATCCTCAAGCCCTTTGGGTTATCTTGATCAAATTGGCAAATTGAAATACTTGGGAGACATATATGATGATTAGGTAATTTGTGGACCATTGTCATGCTTTTCCTCACCTTCATCTGGCCATTTCATTGGGCTAAGGAGCCTCCTAGGAGCATTGGAGCACATGATCACTTGAGCTTCAAAACAAAAAGAGTTAGTGACATATTTTTGTGCTTTTGGTTAGTAATCAAATAAGAAAAGCAATAATATACAATACAAGCATGCTTGTTGATCTCAAAACACTCAAACAAGTCCCAACCCTAGGGTTAAGGAGCCAAACATACTATGATCCTTGAGGCAATGAAGGCATACACATGGTGATGGTGGTGGAAACCACCATCTTCTCCGGTGAACCAACAACCTCCGGCCACCAGTTGCAGAGAAAAAAAATTAACAAAAATTGAAAGTAAGGACATGAAATTGAAACTCATGTGATGGAGATCAACACTATATCCATGGATCTTCCTCACTCTTCCTATATTGAGAGAAATGTGAAGTGGAAGATCATGGTGTTCAAACTAAAAGTGCACGAACTGGAAAATTGAAACCACCATTAGCTTGCATCAAGTGTGAGACTTCAGAAAACCACACAAACAAGAGAAAGCTACATTGAATTGCAAGTTCTAGATCCAAAAAATTTAAAGGTATACTCTGAATTAAAGCTCTTTAAGCCACGAAACCTTCAAGATCTTGACTCCTCTTTACTCTAGGGATGTAGTGGAGATGATAGGCTAAGGATTTGAGCTTTGAAAATCAACTAATGATGTTAAATTTCAAGCTTGAAAGTGAGAAAAGTTTTTGGAAAATTCCTTTGGTATGGCTATGGTTTCAATGATGCAACGTTTTAGATCTCCAAAAGGTTGATGGATGAATGAGAAGGACTGTTTATTTATAGCTGAAATTGGTTGTGCATCATGCTTCCCTCGTGTGCATGGCAATTGAAATTGGATATGCATGGGCCTGTACAGGCGCATGTGAGGCCTAATGATGGGTGTAAAACCATGCTGAGTTCATTTGAAATGGATTTGGACGTGTACATGAAGTGGAATTAGCTTGCATACCAAGTTATAGCAAGAAATGCCAAAATGCACATAAATGAAGAGTTCTTCGAAACTCACACATGGTAAGTCCAAAAAAGTAATGTGAGTAATGGTTGGAAATCCCTTGAAATAAGGAATAAAAGTTATGTTGGGAAAAATTTTATTTGGAATTTGGAAATTAATGAAAAATGGCTGTGAAAATTTAGGTACAAAACATGTTTAAGTCACCTTCGAAATTTTTCACCAAAAGTAAGCCTAATCAAACCCCTCTTTTTTCATCATGCAAGATTCAAATGGAAAAACCTCCAACATAAAAGTTGTAGATATTTTCAATATGATCAATTTAGACTCAAAGTTTACATCATTTGGATTTTCTATGATAAAGTTATGGGCATTTGAAGTTGGGTACTTTTTCAAATTCAATGAATTAGATCCAATATGACCTATAATGTTTTGTATTATCACATGTATTTATTTTAGGATTATGAAATTTTGTCCAACATAAATTTTAAGTAAACATCTCAATATTTCTAATTCATTTGGTCTCACCTCAAAATCATAAAAACTAAGGAAGTTAGGCTCTTGGTAAGTTGACCAAAAATTAGGGTTTCAGTCAAAATGACCTATAATGTTTTGCAATGAATGATAACCTTCCATGTTTCAAATGGAATTTTGATAAACCTGAAAGTTGTTTATATGGTTCTTAAGAACATTGTTTATCTTGGGGTAATCTTAATTTGGTAAACACATCAAAAGTTATACCTCAATGGTGCTCAGCTTAGTCAGATGACTTAACTGGTCAACTTCTCAAGGCCAAACTTCCAATCTTGATGAATAAATGATTGAGGATTCTCAAATAGGACCATATATGCATAAAATGATGAATGAAAGGACTTACATTGATTAAATTTGATCAGAGGTTGAGATTGCTTCAAGGGCAAGGCACACTCAAAGCATAATGAAATTAGGGTTTCCTTGGGAAACAATCCTCAAGCCCTTTGGGTTATCTTGATCAAATTGGCAAATTGAAATACTTGGGAGACATATATGATGATTAGGTAATTTGTGGACCATTGTCATGCTTTTCCTCACCTTCATCTGGCCATTTCATTGGGCTAAGGAGCCTCCTAGGAGCATTGGAGCACATGATCACTTGAGCTTCAAAACAAAAAGAGTTAGTGACATATTTTTGTGCTTTTGGTTAGTAATCAAATAAGAAAAGCAATAATATACAATACAAGCATGCTTGTTGATCTCAAAACACTCAAACAAGTCCCAACCCTAGGGTTAAGGAGCCAAACATACTATGATCCTTGAGGCAATGAAGGCATACACATGGTGATGGTGGTGGAAACCACCATCTTCTCCGGTGAACCAACAACCTCCGGCCACCAGTTGCAGAGAAAAAAAATTAACAAAAATTGAAAGTAAGGACATGAAATTGAAACTCATGTGATGGAGATCAACACTATATCCATGGATCTTCCTCACTCTTCCTATATTGAGAGAAATGTGAAGTGGAAGATCATGGTGTTCAAACTAAAAGTGCACGAACTGGAAAATTGAAACCACCATTAGCTTGCATCAAGTGTGAGACTTCAGAAAACCACACAAACAAGAGAAAGCTACATTGAATTGCAAGTTCTAGATCCAAAAAATTTAAAGGTATACTCTGAATTAAAGCTCTTTAAGCCACGAAACCTTCAAGATCTTGACTCCTCTTTACTCTAGGGATGTAGTGGAGATGATAGGCTAAGGATTTGAGCTTTGAAAATCAACTAATGATGTTAAATTTCAAGCTTGAAAGTGAGAAAAGTTTTTGGAAAATTCCTTTGGTATGGCTATGGTTTCAATGATGCAACGTTTTAGATCTCCAAAAGGTTGATGGATGAATGAGAAGGACTGTTTATTTATAGCTGAAATTGGTTGTGCATCATGCTTCCCTCGTGTGCATGGCAATTGAAATTGGATATGCATGGGCCTGTACAGGCGCATGTGAGGCCTAATGATGGGTGTAAAACCATGCTGAGTTCATTTGAAATGGATTTAGACGTGTACATGAAGTGGAATTAGCTTGCATACCAAGTTATAGCAAGAAATGCCAAAATGCACATAAATGAAGAGTTCTTCGAAACTCACACATGGTAAGTCCAAAAAAGTAATGTGAGTAATGGTTGGAAATCCCTTGAAATAAGGAATAAAAGTTATGTTGGGAAAATTTTTATTTGGAATTTGGAAATTAATGAAAAATGGCTGTGAAAATTTAGGTACAAAACATGTTTAAGTCACCTTTGAAATTTTTCACCAAAAGTAAGCCTAATCAAACCCCTCTTTTTTCATCATGAAAGATTCAAATGGAAAAACCTCCAACATAAAAGTTGTAGATATTTTCAATATGATCAATTTAGACTCAAAGTTTACATCATTTGGATTTTCTATGATAAAGTTATGGGCATTTGAAGTTGGGTACTTTTTCAAATTCAATGAATTAGGTCCAATATGACCTATAATGTTTTGTATTATCACATGTACTTATTTTAGGATTATGAAATTTTGTCCAACATAAAATTTTAAGTAAACATCTCAATATTTCTAATTCATTTGGTCTCACCTCAAAATCATAAAAACTAAGGAAGTTAGGCTCTTGGTAAGTTGACCAAAAATTAGGGTTTCAGTCAAAATGACCTATAATGTTTTGCAATGAATGATAACCTTCCAAGTTTCAAATGGAATTTTGATAAACCTGAAAGTTGTTTATATGGTTCTTAAGAACATTGTTTATCTTGGGGTAATCTTAATTTGGTAAACACATCAAAAGTTATACCTCAATGGTGCTCAGCTTAGTCAGATGACTTAACTGGTCAACTTCTCAAGGCCAAACTTCCAATCTTGATGAATAAATGATTGAGGATTCTCAAATAGGATCATATATGCATAAAATGATGAATGAAAGGACTTACATTGATTAAATTTGATCAGAGGGTGAGATTGCTTCAAGGGCAAGGCACACTCAAAGCATAATGAAATTAGGGTTTCCTTGGGAAACAATCCTCAAGCCCTTTGGGTTATCTTGATCAAATTGGAAAATTGAAATACTTGGGAGACATATATGATGATTAGGTACTTTGTGGACCATTGTCATGCTTTTCCTCACCTTCATCTGGCCATTTCATTGGGCTAAGGAGCCTCCTAGGAGCATTGGAGCACATGATCACTTGAGCTTCAAAACAAAAAGAGTTAGTGACATATTTTTGTGCTTTTGGTTAGTAATCAAATAAGAAAAGCAATAATATACAATACAAGCATGCTTGTTGATCTCAAAACACTCAAACAAGTCCCAACCCTAGGGTTAAGGAGCCAAACATACTATGATCCTTGAGGCAATGAAGGCATACACATGGTGATGGTGGTGGAAACCACCATCTTCTCCGGTGAACCAACAACCTCCGGCCACCAGTTGCAGAGAAAAAAAATTAACAAAAATTGAAAGTAAGGACATGAAATTGAAACTCATGTGATGGAGATCAACACTATATCCATGGATCTTCCTCACTCTTCCTATATTGAGAGAAATGTGAAGTGGAAGATCATGGTGTTCAAACTAAAAGTGCACGAACTGGAAAATTGAAACCACCATTAGCTTGCATCAAGTGTGAGACTTCAGAAAACCACACAAACAAGAGAAAGCTACATTGAATTGCAAGTTCTAGATCCAAAAAATTTAAAGGTATACTCTGAATTAAAGCTCTTTAAGCCACGAAACCTTCAAGATCTTGACTCCTCTTTACTCTAGGGATGTAGTGGAGATGATAGGCTAAGGATTTGAGCTTTGAAAATCAACTAATGATGTTAAATTTCAAGCTTGAAAGTGAGAAAAGTTTTTGGAAAATTCCTTTGGTATGGCTATGGTTTCAATGATGCAACGTTTTAGATCTCCAAAAGGTTGATGGATGAATGAGAAGGACTGTTTATTTATAGCTGAAATTGGTTGTGCATCATGCTTCCCTCGTGTGCATGGCAATTGAAATTGGATATGCATGGGCCTGTACAGGCGCATGTGAGGCCTAATGATGGGTGTAAAACCATGCTGAGTTCATTTGAAATGGATTTGGACGTGTACATGAAGTGGAATTAGCTTGCATACCAAGTTATAGCAAGAAATGCCAAAATGCACATAAATGAAGAGTTCTTCGAAACTCACACATGGTAAGTCCAAAAAAGTAATGTGAGTAATGGTTGGAAATCCCTTGAAATAAGGAATAAAAGTTATGTTGGGAAAAATTTTATTTGGAATTTGGAAATTAATGAAAAATGGCTGTGAAAATTTAGGTACAAAACATGTTTAAGTCACCTTTGAAATTTTTCACCAAAAGTAAGCCTAATCAAACCCCTCTTTTTTCATCATGAAAGATTCAAATGGAAAAACCTCCAACATAAAAGTTGTAGATATTTTCAATATGATCAATTTAGACTCAAAGTTTACATCATTTGGATTTTCTATGATAAAGTTATGGGCATTTGAAGTTGGGTACTTTTTCAAATTCAATGAATTAGGTCCAATATGACCTATAATGTTTTGTATTATCACATGTACTTATTTTAGGATTATGAAATTTTGTCCAACATAAAATTTTAAGTAAACATCTCAATATTTCTAATTCATTTGGTCTCACCTCAAAATCATAAAAACTAAGGAAGTTAGGCTCTTGGTAAGTTGACCAAAAATTAGGGTTTCAGTCAAAATGACCTATAATGTTTTGCAATGAATGATAACCTTCCAAGTTTCAAATGGAATTTTGATAAACCTGAAAGTTGTTTATATGGTTCTTAAGAACATTGTTTATCTTGGGGTAATCTTAATTTGGTAAACACATCAAAAGTTATACCTCAATGGTGCTCAGCTTAGTCAGATGACTTAACTGGTCAACTTCTCAAGGCCAAACTTCCAATCTTGATGAATAAATGATTGAGGATTCTCAAATAGGATCATATATGCATAAAATGATGAATGAAAGGACTTACATTGATTAAATTTGATCAGAGGGTGAGATTGCTTCAAGGGCAAGGCACACTCAAAGCATAATGAAATTAGGGTTTCCTTGGGAAACAATCCTCAAGCCCTTTGGGTTATCTTGATCAAATTGGCAAATTGAAATACTTGGGAGACATATATGATGATTAGGTACTTTGTGGACCATTGTCATGCTTTTCCTCACCTTCATCTGGCCATTTCATTGGGCTAAGGAGCCTCCTAGGAGCATTGGAGCACATGATCACTTGAGCTTCAAAACAAAAAGAGTTAGTGACATATTTTTGTGCTTTTGGTTAGTAATCAAATAAGAAAAGCAATAATATACAATACAAGCATGCTTGTTGATCTCAAAACACTCAAACAAGTCCCAACCCTAGGGTTAAGGAGCCAAACATACTATGATCCTTGAGGCAATGAAGGCATACACATGGTGATGGTGGTGGAAACCACCATCTTCTCCGGTGAACCAACAACCTCCGGCCACCAGTTGCAGAGAAAAAAAATTAACAAAAATTGAAAGTAAGGACATGAAATTGAAACTCATGTGATGGAGATCAACACTATATCCATGGATCTTCCTCACTCTTCCTATATTGAGAGAAATGTGAAGTGGAAGATCATGGTGTTCAAACTAAAAGTGCACGAACTGGAAAATTGAAACCACCATTAGCTTGCATCAAGTGTGAGACTTCAGAAAACCACACAAACAAGAGAAAGCTACATTGAATTGCAAGTTCTAGATCCAAAAAATTTAAAGGTATACTCTGAATTAAAGCTCTTTAAGCCACGAAACCTTCAAGATCTTGACTCCTCTTTACTCTAGGGATGTAGTGGAGATGATAGGCTAAGGATTTGAGCTTTGAAAATCAACTAATGATGTTAAATTTCAAGCTTGAAAGTGAGAAAAGTTTTTGGAAAATTCCTTTGGTATGGCTATGGTTTCAATGATGCAACGTTTTAGATCTCCAAAAGGTTGATGGATGAATGAGAAGGACTGTTTATTTATAGCTGAAATTGGTTGTGCATCATGCTTCCCTCGTGTGCATGGCAATTGAAATTGGATATGCATGGGCCTGTACAGGCGCATGTGAGGCCTAATGATGGGTGTAAAACCATGCTGAGTTCATTTGAAATGGATTTGGACGTGTACATGAAGTGGAATTAGCTTGCATACCAAGTTATAGCAAGAAATGCCAAAATGCACATAAATGAAGAGTTCTTCGAAACTCACACATGGTAAGTCCAAAAAAGTAATGTGAGTAATGGTTGGAAATCCCTTGAAATAAGGAATAAAAGTTATGTTGGGAAAAATTTTATTTGGAATTTGGAAATTAATGAAAAATGGCTGTGAAAATTTAGGTACAAAACATGTTTAAGTCACCTTTGAAATTTTTCATCAAAAGTAAGCCTAATCAAACCCCTCTTTTTTCATCATGCAAGATTCAAATGGAAAAACCTCCAACATAAAAGTTGTAGATATTTTCAATATGATCAATTTAGACTCAAAGTTTACATCATTTGGATTTTCTATGATAAAGTTATGGGCATTTGAAGTTGGGTACTTTTTCAAATTCAATGAATTAGGTCCAATATGACCTATAATGTTTTGTATTATCACATGTATTTATTTTAGGATTATGAAATTTTGTCCAACATAAAATTTTAAGTAAACATCTCAATATTTCTAATTCATTTGGTCTCACCTCAAAATCATAAAAACTAAGGAAGTTAGGCTCTTGGTAAGTTGACCAAAAATTAGGGTTTCAGTCAAAATGACCTATAATGTTTTGCAATGAATGATAACCTTCCAAGTTTCAAATGGAATTTTGATAAACCTGAAAGTTGTTTATATGGTTCTTAAGAACATTGTTTATCTTGGGGTAATCTTAATTTGGTAAACACATCAAAAGTTATACCTCAATGGTGCTCAGCTTAGTCAGATGACTTAACTGGTCAACTTCTCAAGGCCAAACTTCCAATCTTGATGAATAAATGATTGAGGATTTTCAAATAGGATCATATATGCATAAAATGATGAATGAAAGGACTTACATTGATTAAATTTGATCAAAGGTTGAGATTGCTTCAAGGGCAAGGCACACTCAAAGCATAATGAAATTAGGGTTTCCTTGGGAAACAATCCTCAAGCCCTTTGGGTTATCTTGATCAAATTGGCAAATTGAAATACTTGGGAGACATATATGATGATTAGGTACTTTGTGGACCATTGTCATGCTTTTCCTCACCTTCATCTGGCCATTTCATTGGGCTAAGGAGCCTCCTAGGAGCATTGGAGCACATGATCACTTGAGCTTCAAAACAAAAAGAGTTAGTGACATATTTTTGTGCTTTTGGTTAGTAATCAAATAAGAAAAGCAATAATATACAATACAAGCATGCTTGTTGATCTCAAAACACTCAAACAAGTCCCAACCCTAGGGTTAAGGAGCCAAACATACTATGATCCTTGAGGCAATGAAGGCATACACATGGTGATGGTGGTGGAAACCACCATCTTCTCCGGTGAACCAACAACCTCCGGCCACCAGTTGCAGAGAAAAAAAATTAACAAAAATTGAAAGTAAGGACATGAAATTGAAACTCATGTGATGGAGATCAACACTATATCCATGGATCTTCCTCACTCTTCCTATATTGAGAGAAATGTGAAGTGGAAGATCATGGTGTTCAAACTAAAAGTGCACGAACTGGAAAATTGAAACCACCATTAGCTTGCATCAAGTGTGAGACTTCAGAAAACCACACAAACAAGAGAAAGCTACATTGAATTGCAAGTTCTAGATCCAAAAAATTTAAAGGTATACTCTGAATTAAAGCTCTTTAAGCCACGAAACCTTCAAGATCTTGACTCCTCTTTACTCTAGGGATGTAGTGGAGATGATAGGCTAAGGATTTGAGCTTTGAAAATCAACTAATGATGTTAAATTTCAAGCTTGAAAGTGAGAAAAGTTTTTGGAAAATTCCTTTGGTATGGCTATGGTTTCAATGATGCAACGTTTTAGATCTCCAAAAGGTTGATAGATGAATGAGAAGGACTGTTTATTTATAGCTGAAATTGGTTGTGCATCATGCTTCCCTCGTGTGCATGGCAATTGAAATTGGATATGCATGGGCCTGTACAGGCGCATGTGAGGCCTAATGATGGGTGTAAAACCATGCTGAGTTCATTTGAAATGGATTTGGACGTGTACATGAAGTGGAATTAGCTTGCATACCAAGTTATAGCAAGAAATGCCAAAATGCACATAAATGAAGAGTTCTTCGAAACTCACACATGGTAAGTCCAAAAAAGTAATGTGAGTAATGGTTGGAAATCCCTTGAAATAAGGAATAAAAGTTATGTTGGGAAAAATTTTATTTGGAATTTGGAAATTAATGAAAAATGGCTGTGAAAATTTAGTTACAAAACATGTTTAAGTCACCTTTGAAATTTTTCATCAAAAGTAAGCCTAATCAAACCCCTCTTTTTTCATCATGCAAGATTCAAATGGAAAAACCTCCAACATAAAAGTTGTAGATATTTTCAATATG